>NC_088297.1:10527491-10621766 GCF_032854445.1 Liolophura sinensis | reverse complement strand
GTAATAAGTACCGCCTTTGTAATAAAATCCCGACCAATGTGGACCAATATCATATAAACATAAAATAACCATGAACAACAAGCCTATAGCTGTTCAAGAGCTGCCTTCTGTCATCTCCACTCCTATCATGGAAGCTGTTCACATTACAGGAAAAATTATTTAAAATCTCACTTTGACAGGTAGTTCACTTCAAGTATTCATTTATTTATTTATCTGATTGGTGTCTCACGCCGTACTTAAAAATACATGTATTTCACTTACGTCTACTATGGCCGCCAGCATTATGCTGGGAGGAAATAATAAACGTTTACATGCATTTAACCCACTTTAGAAAGAAAATACACTAGTTTTCAAGTGTGTGTCTCATGAACCTTACTTCCTGTTTTTTTTTTGCTTAGCTTTCTGTCAATTTTATGTTCCAACCCATGTAGCATTTGGATATTTAACATGAAAGCTAAACTGTGTATATGATGCTTACTTTTTCCGGGGTTTAGTGTGTTCACTTGTTAATAACGTGGAAACACACTTACATGTACTTCACAAGTATTAGCCTGTCAGGAGAGATACAGTTCCCATTTTTTTTTTCAAATTTGTGAAGTCTCAACCGGAACAAACATCCAAGTATTGTTCCTCGAACACAAAGACTGTTTGAGAATTAGCTTAAGTGGGAGTAGCTTCTGTACATGTGCAAAATGTTTCATAACTATAATTAAATGGACAAGCAGTTAGGCCTTTAATGAAGAATGTTAATGGATGCATTACTGGGACAAGGCACAAGTACAAATTAAGCATCTCCAGAAAGTGTGGTTACCTCCCTTGGCTTCAAACATTTGCACCAGAAATTGCTTCACACATACAGAAGCAGAATCCGAGTATTAACTTAGGCGCACATTCAGCCTGAAAAACCACTCAAAACACTCAATAATTCACGTGAACAGTGTGCCTTGGAAAGGGTACTAAGATTTAAGCCCGATAATAACTGTTGCACAGGGACCGGTTGCTCCCATGTGTACTACTGATAACGGTATTAAGTCATATTATATATTTATGATTTTGACAAAACCCAGCAACCAATACCGGTACAATACAGAGACCAAAATGGAGTAGCAGCAGATTTAGTTCACAATAAATATACTGTTACATAATTATTTTTGTGCCAAGTACAAAACTGAAGAATTGCCATAAAATTAAATCTGGTATTACATGGAAATCTCAATATAATTTTGAACAATCAGGGCTTTGCATTATGAAGATACTAATATTAAGATTTAAGCCTGGCTTACAATGTAACTTCTTTATACAACTTGAAAAACTGGAACCGGTTGCCTCCAAGTGACTTTGTTGACTTCTATCCTCTCTTTGTAACTGTACATTTGAATGAATTAACTGTGAATAATAAAATAATAATATAAGATTAAAAGAAATCAGCACTGGTTTTAGGACTTGTGAAGTACAGTTTACACAGACTGACCCGAAGCACATGATCAAGATTTCAATGATACCTAATCTCTCTTGGAAATTACATGGCTTGAAGGCATCTCAACAGGAAAGTTTTGTGTCAGCTTACACCGAGTACAGTGTGTTTGAATGTACATGTATAAACTATCAGGAGAACGCTCACGATCATTTGTACTTTCCTCTTCTGCGCAGTTATATGGATATATGCACACATCAAGAAATCAGTTTTGACCTTTCGGGAATATCATTAAAAGCATTAGAAATACAATACCCTTAAACCAACAAGATAAATGGAATTATTATTTCGAACTGCTTTGTTTTGTCAGTTCAACAAAAGTTCATCTGCAATCGACTTAACGCATCACTAAAAGCTGCAAATAAAAGACATAACTGTTATACATGTGGCTCACGTCAGTCCACATGACATATCGGTGCAGACAGAACCAGATGTACATGGTCTCATTTGTACCAAATACCGTAAAAAAATCCATCAAAATAAGGGATCTTTTTCTTGATAGAACTCCATGACTTTTCCCAAACCTTTTTCTACCAGGGTGAATTGGCACTCAGCACAGTGTGGTGCTTCAAACTTTTTGGTGGACATTTAACCACTTGTCCATTTCTCAGAAGTTTTCAGTTCTATGATGTGTAACCGACATAACTGGTTTAAATCTTGCTGGGATTGAATGTCAAGAATTCCAAAGCTAAAACAAGCTATCTACAAACAGTTTGGAACGTATTTTTGTTATTTTAACCAATTTCCAGGACATCCAAAGAAATTCAAGGCCCTGCACGAAAATGTCAAGGCCTGGAAATGTTAATTTTAAACTTCCATGACTTTCAATGATTCTCTGGGGTTCCATCAGCCCTGCTTCAGCTAACAGACTAGCCATGGGTTCATAGTTGGAACAAAACCATCTATGAACGTTTTAGTATGATACAAAGTCCTTACTGAGACTGTGTGGCCCTTAGATGGTGTGCAGAGGTCTGAGTGGTGCCTGTCATGGGTAGTGTCGCCCTGGGGGTTGTGCTGCCCTTGTGGCACTGCAGCTGTGACAACTATAGCTCTACATCAGAATTTACCCGTTCACAAAAATCACGTGTTGCCCCGTTCAAAAACCAATTCCCTGACAGTACTACACATACATTAACATTGATTGAAGGGTCCAATGAATGCAGTCTGTGCCTTGGATACACATATACACACACATATATGTATATGGGCGAACTGGAAATAGGCTTATATATCAAACACACACATTTTATATGATATGTAAGAAATGGGTAAAAATACGTCTTGCTTTTAGAAAAATTTACAACGTTCCAAAAATATAATCACAAGGCAATGTGTGCAGAGGAGAGTAGGAATAGGGGCTGGGGAAGGGGACAGAAAGGGGTGGAGTGTCAGTACATGGATGGCGTTAGGACTGACCTTCTGTTCCAACATGTGTGGTGACAGGCGACCTTGCTGCATGGCCAGTTCGCAGCTGCGTCGGCGTAACGGTGAAGGTCTACAGCCTCCGTCGTCCTCCTCGGTGTGTCTTCCCAAACCCATCTCCACGCTCTCGTCAATCGTCAGTGTGTCATTTGTGAAGCCGCGTGCGTTCACCGATGACCCGATGATGGGTCGGTCACTCTCGACCTGCGTCAGGCTTGAGGGTGTCGCCACCGCTCCATCAGCACAGTCCATGCTGTCACACGAAGGGCTGGTGCGTGGCGTGGCCTTGTGACTGCTGTCCGTTGTCGCAGCGCCATCATACGACGACGGCAGACTGACATTGTCAAAGGGGTGGCGCTTCTTGAGACAGGAGCCGGGAAAGCTCTGCATGCTGATGCTGTCAGATTGACCCTTGTCTGTGTGCTCATTGATGCGCTCCCCCACGCTAACGCTGAAGCGCTTGCACTTCCTGCAGCGATCATGGGGCGTCCTCACATCATCCACGGCAAAGTTCACGCTACGCGTAGAAGTAGGCGAACTCTGGTCACACAGCACCTTCTGGTGGGCTTTGTCAGCCACTGCAGCGTAACTGCTCCCGCTGTTATTGCGGCCACGGGAACCTGTCACAATATCCACCTGGACTTCAAATGAAGGGGAGATAAGTGACAGGCTGTCCTTGTCTCTGTCAAACAAGCAGAAGAAACAATATTCGGAATGAAAAAGGAGAAAATTTTGTGTTTGGTCATGCTTGACGTCAGATTTTTATTTATTTATTTGATTGGTGTTTTATGTCATACTCAAGAATATTTCACTACTATGACAGTGGCCACCATTATGGTGGGAAGAAACCAGGCTGGTAAAACCCATGATCATCCACAGGTTTGCTGGCAAACCTTCCCACATCACAAAATTTTATTCACAGCTACATGTAAACATAAAGGTGTAGGAAACCTTGCCATCCAAGCATTTAACATTTAATTTAAATTTCATGATGAAAAAGTTAAAAATATTTTCAGATAGTTTCAGTCTTTGTACCCATGCATACCCTAATTCTAATTTTTGGGACAGATATTAGTAGTGTTGAAATTAGAATATTACTTTTGTTTACCAGAAAAGTAATGATATGATTATGTTGTTCATTAGATGGTTTAACCATGTTGGAAAAAAAAGCAACTAAATAGTCCTGCTACAATTATATATATATATATATATATATGTATATATATATATATATATTGGCTAAAATGAGCAGACCATGTGTCACACAAATTAGAACAAATAGGGTTTCACTTTAATCTTTTCTTTCCCTATAGGACAGAATGGAGAAGGACAGCACCACATTCGCTGTCAACATCACATCCCACTGAACATACAAAGAGTGTTTCCTGGCAGAAGTGCTATGAACTTCAAAAGCCCCTCCAAATCATCCAGGTGACACAAACCTATTCTGATTTCAAAACAACCAGCTCCTAACTGATTTTTCTATTCTGCCCTTACTGTGGCCCACAAATATTCTTGAAGCTTTAATACCTGTTTCCAGCAATAGAGCCAGCAAGAGCTCGGGTACTGGCGTCGTCGCTGAATGAGACAGTCATCGACTTCTCCCCGATACTGAAGTTAGCCGACTCGCTACTGAGACTGGCTCGCTTTGACATTTGAGGATTAGTGGACACATCAGCCTGCACCTCCATCCTGCAACAGAATTGCTTCCAGTTTCATTTTCACTTTCAATAAAGGGAAGACCACTGTTGATATTGGTACCATGTTGTAAAAAGACTTTGTCTCATTGAAATAAAGGCCTTCAATTCTCATCTAAGAAGAAATCACTATCACATACACTCTAATACAAAGTTTACTTGTGGTATAAAGCACTCGTAGCCCCTACGGTGCTATCACTTATACTGTCATACAAAACTTACTTGTTGTGGTATAAAGCACTGGCAGACCCTGAGGTACTGTACTATCACATGTACTGTCATACAAAACTTACTTGTTGTGGTATAAAGCACTGGTGGCATCTAAGGCACTACCACATACACTGTGGTACAAACTTACTTGTTGCGGTATAAAGCACTGGTAGTACTATCACATATGCAGAGGCACAAAACTTACTTGTTTCGGTATAAAGCACAAGTAGTACTATCACATACACAGAGGCACAAAACTTACTTGTTGTGGTATAAAGCACTGGTAGCCCCTAAGGTACTATCACATATACTGCCGTTGAGACTTGAGCCAGCGATGGCCCGGTTGCTGGCAGACTCGTGGTCGCTCTCATCTCTCAAAATACCAACACGATCCAGGTGACTTCCGCTGGCGCTCAAGCTGTTGGTCATCCCCACAGAGGCCTCGCCAATGCTGGGTGCAATGCTGGGGTTAGCCACATTCTGGGCTGTCTCAACACTCTGGTTGTCACCTAAACAAAGATATACAAGACAAAATGAATGATACTGTGATTTCCCAATGTACACGTAAAGCTGCACCAATGAAAATTTTTGTTTCATGGGCAGAATAAATCTTCTCTTAAGGTTGCTGGATTGGAGGGTATAACAAAAAAAAAACATAAAACTGAAAATCACCTAATATGAGGGAAATGTGGACTGACCCAGCAATTGTTCCTAAAGAAAATCAGACAAAAAAAACAAGATGGATTTCCAATTTCATTTTTCTTTAATGTTTTGATAAAACACAGGTGCATGTAGCTGAAGCTGGACTCACCACCATAAGCACCGTTTGCTCCATTTCCTTCCTGATTCTCGTCAAACTCAAACCTGACCCCACCTGCCTCAGTGGTGGTGACCCCACAGCCCCCACTGCGGCACAGAGAAATGGGCACCACCCCATACACGTAGGCCAGCAACACTGGTACACCGATACCTGAGAGAACACGAAGCAAAGTGAGGGCACGTGCGATGCAAAAATCCACAATGCAAAAATGCACAATGCAATGCAAAAATACACAATACATACAAATATTTTGCAATGCACGATTATTACATGGCATGCAATTTATATTTTTTTCAAAATATTTATCTGAATGGTGTTTGTGGTTTAAACACGTAAATAAAAATTTTTCAGTTATACAATGGCAGTCACTTTTACAGTTGGTGGAAAGACAAGCTTCTGCAAGTTACTGAAAAAGACTTTCCCAAATAGAGCAAACTTTCCCAAATGAGTCATCAAATTGACAGGTAAACTGATTTAATGTACACTTAAATTGTCACTCCAGTGTGGAATTTCCTCCACGTAAATTTTATTCTGAAACTTGCTAGTACTGTATATCATCACTTTCTTTTCAGCTAAAAATGTCTTCCTGGACACACTGGAGTGTTTAGGTGAACAAATCCAACATGACTTCCTCAGAAACCTAAAGTGCTGATCATGAATTGTGATGTACTGGAGTTGACTGGAGTTTTACGATACACTCAAGAATATTTCACTTATACGAGGACGGCGTGAATTATGATCACTGCCACTGAAAATACACACATTTTTACATGAATGTGTGTAATGTATATCCATTCTACTGCTATCTTACCAACAGCGAGCCCAGCAATGATGGGGGAGACGATGATAGAGGCAGAGACCCCTCCTGTGATGGCGATGTTACGCTTGTGCTTGGATGAATGTTCATAACGGTTGTTAATCTGAAACAAAACCAAATACATCTTGTCCTAATCAACTGTCACACATTTGGGACAATACATGTAATGAAGGGTGAAAACCAATCACAGTCCTGTATGTTTTTAATAAAAGTTTTTTTTTCAAAATTGTCCCACTCATTTCTCTCCTATGTTCCACTAACGTTTTAACACGTCAACAATTTAATATTTCAAATTACATGTCACTATAACTGACACGACTGAGAATGTCCTCAACCAGGTATTCAGGTTTCAGACTAAACAGAATAATGGCCTAAAACCAGCCTCATTAAACACCAAAATGTGAGAAAGTTGAAGAAGTAAACAGTACCTGCTGCAGGACTTCTAGATGACATAATTCTGATATTCCAGATATGTCTACAGAAAGACCACACAAAAGGGTTTGGAATTAAGGGTGCATGGGTTAAATACCAGTACACCCAAAAACTTTCACCTTTGAAGCCATTTTGTAAAATGTGGGTGCAAAAGGGAACCCAAATTCGAATCCTGCACAAGCTAAAGAAAGCAGGCACACCTGCAGGATGATGAATAGCTCACCTTTCTGAACACCCAGACAGGTATTCCTATGATTAGCGCAGGTACAGCTATACCAGCCACCAAACTGATCCCTATAGGAGCTCCTACAAGAGTTCCCAACTGCCACAAAATCTTTTTCTTTCTACTCCAAGGTTTTTTCCCCCAAAATGTACACCCTGATGGACTGTAACCAAAGAAAGCAGAAAAACATATGTAGTCAATAAGAATATAAACACATGAAGTAATTTTATTTTGTTTATTTATTGTTTTTGTCCCAGTATTACATAGCTTGTTAACGCAACAATTAGGGTAAGTATTCTTTATATCAATTGTGGCTTCAATTTTCGCCAGATTTTCACATTTTAGAACAGAAATTCAGAAGCTATGGCAGCGTGAAAACAGTGTGGTCACTAATACCAGTTCCCGCTCATCGTGATGCTAACGGTGGACACACACGGTACTGAGTGCTGTGACCTGTGATTAACAACTATTTTCACACTGAAATGTCAGGGTTCGTACAGGTATATGAAAATGAAATTTAACGAGTTTTCAAGGGGCTTTCAGGAGTTTTCCAGTAGTTTTTTGTCCTTTTCAAGGCTGGTTTAAACATACTATGGTGCAAATTATAGACTATATTTTAAGTCTGAATTATAGATGTTTTAATTTGCATGCATATATATTGAATAGTACGCTTGTTTTTGCAACAAATATCTGCCCTTAACTTGTGTAGTGTGACACATTCTTTAATCCGGGCAGGGCTCAGTAAAAAAAAATGAACGCCATTTGTAATTATGCAGGGCTTCCTCTGGGTGAATATTTTTTTAGCCAGTCACTTTAGCCACTCATCAGATTTTGTAGTAAATACCATTTTTCTTTAGCCATACTTCCTTAGTAGACATGACTATTGTAGGTCTCCTTCTGTAATTCGTTTTTATCTGCCTTGGTGTAGCTGCTAGAATCAGTTTGGTCTCTTCCAGCTATATCTGGAGTTTATCAAACGTTACATTTAGAACAATTGCCCTCAAAATAATGGGCCAATGCTTGGCAGCATGTTTTCGTTTTTTGAAAAAAAAAATCAATCCGTTTTTTCAGCCTATCTGTAGGATCCTAGTAAAATGTAATTTCCTCTATCAGAAAAATTTATTACGAAATTAATTTGTAAATTCAGTTATTTAAATAGATCATCATGATCAGTACATTGGAGCAACATTGGAGTCTGACAGGAGAAAAACCATACGGCGTACACATTTATACATCGGCACATATTCTGAAACATTTAATTTACTTCAGATCCAAAAAAAAAAATAGTTTATTAAGTGGAAAGTTTAAATTTTTCATGGTAGGTAACTTCATTTACAGGTGTAACTCTACCTTGACTTATTTCCCTTGATAATTTTTTTTTTGTTTTACAATAGACATTGAAAAGTATCAGCCCAAAATGCCATGATACTCATTCGTTATTTAACAAAAATGATTTCAAGCGTTATTCAATGGAAGTCAACATGCAACAATGCTGAACCCCCTTTGCAGATTTCTGTCAAATAATCGCCATACAACTGTGTTGTTGTTGTTTCGCTGAGATAAGGCTGTTTGACATGAAATAAATGGATTATTTTCATAGGAAAAATTGCAAAAAACTGCTAAAAACCCCAGAAAGAAATTAGGACAGAGTGCCAGCAGAAGCCCTGATTATGGGAGAATTATCAGCGAGCTCACGATATACAGACTCGGCGGTCAGCAGACAATATTTAAGTTTGGGACAAACTAAGATTTTCAAGGAGTTTCCAGGAGTATTTGTATTTTTTAAGGAATTTCAAGTGTTTGAAAATGAAATTGTACTTTTCAAGGAGTTCCAAGGACTGTGTGCACCATGCATATTGATTTATTCATTTACTTATTTGACTGGTGTTATCAATCAAAGCCATACAAGAATATTTCACTGACTGTAATTCTTCATCCTTTTAGCATCTTTGCAAGGTGTTTATTTAAGCACATTTTGAAGGCATTATTCTGTGTAAACTGATAAATTTACACTTTATGTGAAGCCCTGAAATTGGCTGTTCCAACCAGTGTAGTTTTGTCTCCAAAATCGAATTAAAAACATGCATAAATTGCACTGAAAGTTGCACGTGCACGTGCGAAAAGGTTGAAGAATCAGAGTATACCACGGCGGCTGCATTATGATGGGAAAAAAAATAGAAAATTGCATATTAAACCGACATCTTATGTGTCCTTACAACTCAAAGACACGCATCTTAAACCCCGTGGTGACAGCCTGACAACATCTGATGTCTGTAGTGAGAGAGGTTTACCAAACACCTGATCAACATAATTAAGGCTCTCACTAAGGGGCACGCATACACTGTACATATACATGTAGGCCAGTCATTAGTTCTTTTAGTATATGTATTTAATATTACCTGAGATAGTGGAGATCTGAAATCTCTTTCATGCACAGCCAGCAGAACTCTGCCCCGCACACAGCACAAGTCATGTGATTACATGAGCCATCATTCATTTTGATGATGAAAGCTCCACATCTAGGGCAGGGCTTGATGTCATCTAAAACCACATCAGTACAGAGATTCAACTTTACGGATGTTTACCACAAATTTGTCAAACAGGCTTATACATATGTAGGAGACATTTCATTTTCATTTTGATATGAAGTGCAACAAATACACTGAAACATTTTATTTTTTAAACTTTCTCCTTGATATTCCACAAGGGTTGTGAAACCACACATGTAATTGAAAGAAACAGTAATTGACGGAAAGTATAACTCTCTATAAAGTAAAGCTCATTAAAAGTAAACAAACTGAATCTTACTGACAGTCCATATTGTCTTGTGAAATGTGAAATTCCCCCCACTCTAAGTCACTGTTAACGTACAAAATTCCCATCCACCACAATGTAGTCACATTCTTAGACTTACTTGACTGTCCACCCTCATAGCTCAACGAGGCTGATCTGATGTTGGGGGAGCGCTTTGCCCGTGCCGCATCGCATGTCTGGTTCGGATGCCAATGTTGTTTACAGTGGTAACAGAAGTAAGTATCACAGCCTGGGCGCTCACATTTTATCTTGGGGCAGCCCGCACAACCTGATGCTATAACTACATACCTGTAACGAAGACACAACGTTTTATAGTCAGTGATATCCACAGCCAAGTTTGGGTGCTCATATGTATCTTGGGACACTATACAAACATTAAACACAACAAGTCACATCAATCCGTATATTGTTCTTCCTCTTGCAGAGGCTCGTAGCCTTCCGTCTACGACATCACTGTACATGTACCTTTGCTGACAAAGCACACAAATCTCATACAGTTGGGACCAACAGAAACAGAAGTACCATCGTAAGCTGGGGCATGCTGTTGTAAAACTACTGTGACAACACAAATCGGCACTTCTATTTGGAAGTTCCAAAAAACAACAATATTTTTGATACTAATTTTAGTCTGGTTTTCTAGGCATACATTTCTCAATGACATCCACTTACCCACAGTCCGGTGCTGGGCACCACCTGGAATCTGGGTCAGACACAAGCACTCGGCGAACCATGAAATCCTCATACTTCTGCATTAGCGCCTCGTCCTGTAGCACCATCTTAATGTCATTGGGGTGGAATTTCTCTGAGCACTCAGGACAAGCTATGTTCACACGACTCTCCGTGATCTCAATTTTCAAGTACTGCCGCAGGCATTCACGGCATGACCGGTGGTGACACGTGATGATGTCTGGAAAGTTTTCAATGGGCTGCTCTGAGAGACATAATGGGCACTCTCGCTCCGTCAGCGACTTTTTCCTCTCAATAAGCTCGCCGCGTGGTGTTGACGGCAACGACTGGCCATCATTGTCCAGTGGAGGTATGACACTGTCCGGAAAGTATTCTGTCTCTGCAGTGGATTTGGACTTGATCCGGTATCTTCGAGGCGTGAAAAGTCTTCTGAGTGAGAAACGTGAGATGAGTGAGCGTTGCCGCTCAATGGAGTTGCGTGAATTTACAGAGACCGTGGATGCTTTGTCCACATCTTTCCTCCCATCCTTCCGTGTCTTCACAGTGGTGTTTCGCTCTCGCCTCATCATCAGGCAGCTACCTCAATCCTACACGTCACTGCAACATCAACAACAGCACAAAAGTCAACGATGCACTTACAAAGGCCCTTCAACATAACTGGAAAACACAAATCAACAGGAGTTCAGGTGAACACAACATACGCCTCAACAAATGCATTGTTTGACATGTATAAAATACCAGCAGTATTGTGGTGAGTGTAAGTCAACCACTAAGGAGAATTTTCATGAGTGTTGATGATAGGTACGTGGTTACCATGACAACTGCGCAAATGGGCAAATGCGTCCACCAAAAATGAAAACAGTTTGAGGTATAGCTCGGACATAATACCATAACTATTTATACAGTACATATTCATAAGGAAAATGGCTATCTGGAGTGACAACTGCACAAATGGGCAAACGTGAGTCACTACACATCATCTGTGTATGTATGTATCCACCAAAAATGAAAACTCTAAACAAAAAACTGTTGGTGTTATTACAAGAACTTATACCTATTTATATAGTATAGGTAGGGAAACTGGTAAACATGACAACCACAGAAATGAACAAATGTGAAATCATCGTCATGTGTGTAAGAAGATATCCACCAAAAATTAAAACTCTATACAGAAAACAGTTGGAGTGATTTACTTCTAATGTAACAAGGTCAAAATATTGCTAGACAACAATTCTGGGAATGTCAATGCACAAAGAATTTCAGCTAAAATCACAGAAAGGAGCGCCAAATTTACAGATTGAATTATTGACTCAAATCTAAGATTGCTTCATCTTCATTGTTTCATCTTCAGCCGTCAAGGCCTTACTTCTGGATTAATTATGGATAAAAATGAAGACAAACTTCCACCTCTACCAATGATAATTTTTAGTCTTTCTCAATGGCTTTCAGCTTTTACCGGGTAGATCTATTAATAACATACAGTGTAAGTCCTGACTCTTTCACACAAGTGATCTACACCAATACCAACTAATTGCTCAGCTGTTTGACTATAAACATGTAGTAAAGAAGGCGTGGTGATTTGTTGGATGAACAATCATGTAACAGTGAAGCTTTATGTGATTTATGTGAGGCGTGCCTTCATTTTCACGGTAGAGCAACATGATAATTGGACGAAAAATTCTGTGAAATAAAGATTTCATGCGCATCTATATTCATTTCATCTAACAAGAAATTTAGCACGAACACAGACAGTAAATTTACAATTAACACAACACCTGTCGCCACAGGTGCATATAACATGTACATCATCACTATGTAATGTTCATGCAGCACTGCTATGACTGTAGGAACAACAAAACAAAAACCAAAAAAGTGGGGGGGGGGGTGAAATGATGTTAAATATTGATCTACTTGTACACGTACATACTTTGACATGGAACATCCCAAATCTTGGGCGTAATTTTGTATTTACATTCACCATTTACACAAGGAAGTAGGTCAATGGTGATGAGTATTCTGTGACTCAGGTGTAAAAACAGAGACACACAGGTACTGCAAGATGACATGACTCACGTTGTAAATGTTACAGTATAATCATAAATGCTTGATATTTTAGTCATGTATATGTACCAGTCCAGTACGTCAGGATTGCTCTTGGTGTTCTTTCTTCGTTGGGCCAAGCTTTAGACAATGTTAAGGTTCAATGACTTGCCCTATTAAAATTTTCTCAAACAGATTGACACATGTATGAATCAGATTCCGCTAGGACACTGAACATTTCAATGGCTTGTACCGAGGTCAGTCCCTGAAAATACACGTACCTTAAATTTACCAATATTTCTGTGTTCATGTACCCATTAACGCTTTCTGAAGATTGTTCATATTTTGCAAGAGAGTCCTGACAAAGTTACAGGTCATGATTTGAGATAAATGCAGTTAGAAAAACAAATTAGTTAAATTGTTTAAAAATTTGCACCAAAAGTGGCAGAAAGTGTCAAACACATAGCATAGCAAAGCTTTGTATCTCTATATTTGTATCTATATATATATATGTATAACTTTGAACTGATTAAATGCTTTGTGTCATTTTATTTATTCATTTATTTTTTGTTAATAACCCTTGTGACTGCTGAGTGGTTGTGTGAGTGAGCGGAGGGCCTCAGGGAAGACCAATACTGTCATATTGACGGAGTTTGTTACCCTCTGAAAAGTACAGATATTATTATTATTATTATTAATATAATTCTCTCTCTCATCAGATCTGATGCCAGATACTATACAATCATGACAATACGTGATAGAACATAAGCCGCAGAAGATCAGATGTGTTTTACACTTACCACATTACTCTATGTACATATCAGGGGTCAAAATGTTTGTCCATTCCCTTACTTTTCGAGAGTTCAACATAAAACCGATGACCTCAAATTGAGACCATAACATTTCATCTGAGACTAATATAACAGTTGCATTAGTCCCAGCTTCCAAAAACAACATTGTTTCAGAATATTTCTAAATGGAATCTAGACTAATACATTTCATGCCTAACCTCCTTTAAATCCTACTGAATGATTTTGACCCCTGCGTACATAAAACATACACGCAAAATTGTTTCCCTACACATTTAAATACATTAAAATGTGTAAGTATGCACGAACATGTAGGTAAAGCCTTTCGAAAGAATAAAAGCAGTTAAATTCAAGAAATTGCCAAGACATCTTCATGCAAAGAAACTTTCTTCAAAGCAATTTGCATGACTGACTTCATTACTGACATCCTCATTTTAATGTATTAATTTCTTTACACACCGAACATACGTGTATGTAAATTGATATGACAGCCTGAACATACTGCACAACAACTTTAGGTATTATGACAGGCCATAGAAATGATGTAAACTTCAGACGGAAAATGCGTCACTTCCTCATTTAGACTACAATCACACGAAACCAATATATACCAAGAAGTAGTCCTAAACACCCACTGGGTAAGAATGTCCTTATTTCCTTAAAAAAAAAACAAACAAACAAAAAAACATATCATGCTCTTGACACTCATGATGGCATGTACCTATCTTAGTCATATAACTATGTCTATAAACCTTGCATGTGACTTGCATGTAATTCAACAAGGAAATAAACTCTACAATGTTCAACGCCATGCACCTCGGAACAACTGCAATCACAAAGCGTAACGCCCTTTTCTGTTGCATCAGCCATGTTACTGCTGTTACAGGCCTTGATATAAAGATGAACAAGGGGATCGGAAAATCGTTCTCCTGAATTCTCAGCCAGGAGATCGAAAGTCTGATCACCCCTATATAGGTCAAGGTCGTTCTTTTCGACGACATTTCTGTATTTCCAGGGAAATCAATCTGTAGAAAGGTGCGTGGGAACCCCACACTCACATATTACATTATGAATACAGAAAGGTCTTAGTGGTAATACTCTTATGTCGAGGCCTGCAGTTGTATACACAAGACATCCAGGCTGTACACGTAATACAGTTAGTGACACTATGACAGTAATTTTTACCCATGTAATCTATTCAGCTTCACTCCATATGTCATGTTACTGTGTACATGTTACCACATATCATCTACCCTAATTTCTCAACCTTTTCGCAAGTACAAAAGGAACTTTCAGTGCAATTTTGGCACATATTTAATTAGATTCTGGGGTCAAAATAACATTGGTTTTTGGTTGGTTGGGCCAATTTCAGAGCTACACAGAAAGTATAATTTTATCAGTCAACACATAAAATGCCTTCAGAATATGCTTAAACAAACAGCTTACAAAGATACAAAAAGGTTGAAGAACAACAGTATGTAGTACTGTACAATACATATATACCACTATCAAAATGCACGTCCCTTGCTTGGTCACATTATTCCATACAGATCAGGCAGGCATTTAATGATCATCTTTACTACCGTGTCATCTATACTGCTATCAATAGATACAGCCAGAACGCCGTCGTTGTGAGTTCAAGTCCAGTTTATGCCGGCTTCATCTCTAGCCATACATGGGAAGGTCAGGCAACAACCTACAGCTGGAAAAGGTTTTCCCTGGGCTCTGCCCTGTTTCTTCCCAACATAATGTCAACCGCAGTTGTGTAAATGAAATATTCTTGAGTAAGGCATAAAAAACACCAATGAAATAAAGAAATAAATGTAGCCAGAATCTGAAATCAGGATGTCTCATCATCTGTTTTTGTCTCATTTTCCCTCTACTGTAAATGGAAATGTACTTTGTTAATTTTTACCTAATACGGTGTCTCATCCCAAAGACACCGAGACACACACCTACCTAAACTTATCCCGTTACCTCAGACCCTGTCAATATCCTGTTATACATATGGTAATGTCCGTCAGTGGGACAATATTTAGTATGAGCCACATGTCATACTGTAAAGTACTTATCACTCGCTGGAATTTATTTTCGCGAATTTTCTCCAAAAATATGTTTACGGGAATTAATTTTGGCATATTTAAGAGAATACTGAAACACAGATCTTAAAATTTTCGAAGATATAATATGGTCGAAATTATTCAAGTATATAAAACAGGCGTCTTCATCGGTGGCTCTAATCCTCCTTTTCTTCCTGCGATGTCGCTAATCCTCGTGATCTGGATCACAGGTTAAACAATGGGGGATGGATAATAACTATGTAAGAAGATTACTTTCGCACCTACCGTGAGCAGTACTCAAACAGGTGTCACTTTTTTTCTAATCACTGATCAGCACTTTTAAACACCTGGCAAAGAGACCTGTCACCTTTAGAGCAGTTCAACGCAAAACATATGAATTTACCATTATTGCACCAGTCACTCATTCTTTATCAAGCTTTAAATTGTTTTCAGTTTTAATCATCCTCTGTAGAAGGGCAGAAAAACGGCAAACTTTGCCATAGCTGTCAAACGGTCATTGTTTTGTTGCACACACTTCACAGTTTGTTAGAAGCTCACTCATTGGACCACAGGAGAGACATTACCAATGGGATAGCGTGTATCAGAGCAACACTAATTAGAAGCCAGCACGTGCTGGTATCTACTTTTCTTTTCACTTTTCAAGACTGATCAAACTAAAGACGAATAAACCCCCACCAGAGTTTGTATATATTTAAGCCATAATTTACCTTCCCTGCTGTTAAAAAATTTAGATGGCCAGTCGAGCTTTCTTAGCACAACTCCCGTCACCATGGCAAAGATTTCACTTCATTATTACTACTACTTGCAATGTATGATTCAATCTTGGATATTTTTTTCACTGGAATTGTTCTTCGCTATAAATTATTGACTGCGAAATCCGCGAAACATTATTTCCACGCAAAAATTCAGTACTTCACAGTATACACTGTTATCACAGAGCATTATCCATATTTCCTGCTCAGTCACTTTAATATTGCTGTACATATGTAAGACGCTGTGACAATAATTACTACATACTGCATGTCATCTAAATGTATACGCTTATCATGGCTATCATTTTTATTTATTCATTTGATGGGTTGTTTCCACCGTACTCAAGATTATTTCACTTAAACAACCGCAGTCAGAATTAAGGTCATCCGCAGGTTGGTATGAGCTGGACTTGAACTCACACTGACCATATCGATGAGAGGCTCCTAGGTCACTGCACCATGCTGGTTTGCTAACCACCTCAGCCAAGGAGACCCCACCAAGCATATATACATGTACTCCAAATCAGCTGTGACAGTTAAATGCACATTACTGCTCTACACATAAGACACTATGACAGACAGTAGGTCATGGCCTGGGGCATTTTACTCATGAAACGATACTTTGCTGGATTATCATTCAAAAAATTTGTGTGGCAAATGGAAGGGGAGATGTTACGATGTGGATTTAAGCAGCCTGAGGTAGGTGGAGTGGTTAATGGGGCCGCTACCCATGTCACACCATTCAGACAATCTTGCTCGACTCTGACTGTGGTTGAGCAGCCACGAATATGGCGTATCCAACTATTTTTCAACCCACAGTCAGTGTACTCGGACTATCCCCAATCCCTTTACTGTTTACCTCGAGTGAAATAAAACCACTAAAGGATTCACTTAGGCCTAATTAATAAAACTACATCACCGGAAAATCACTAATGACATACACTAAAGTAAGTCTGTAAGTCCTCTTCCATAATGCTCCGGAGACCTTCTATAGGGCGTAACCAAATAATAATCCAACCGGCCAATTAGTAAACTGCGCACGAGCAGTGAGGAACCAAAATAACAAAAACGAAACCAAAATCAAATATTCACCTGCCCGATTCACGTCAGACAATCTTCTCAGTAACATAACCACGCAATCGGGTACTTCCTTACGCATCACTAATACCTACGATTAGTTTACTGAGAACATTTCTTGTTGCGAAATCACGAAAACATTTTATATGTCCGCGTCTGCATTGTTGTTGATAACATGACATTGACAAGCAAAATCAGTGTATCACCAAACTGCTCAATCAAACCAATTCGGTGAAAGTACAACACTTCGACTTACCTTTAAGGAAATATAACATAAAACATATAATCCATGTCACAGTCTAGTGGCAAAAACATCCACACAAAATAGTTATAAAACGAGACAACATCGACAACTTCTCAGCACCACCCAAACACAAATGGAGGACAGTATCCAATCCCAGAAGCAAGTTCGAGAAATTTTACATCCGTCAAAACTTCAAACTAAAATGTATATTTATAGGATACTACAGCGATTTTCAAATAAAATATTCACAAAGGACAGCTCTTGTTTTAAAAAAAAATTCGCATTTTACAAATTACACCAAATCTCGATTGAATGAGATTGGCTTTCGCCAGCAATGCAGCAATGGCTGCGCCCGCGAAAATCAGTGGCTGTGGAAAAGAAGTACCTCTAGTGTAAGTTTTGGCGTTATTTTTTTTATTAACAATTAACCATTTGAGCATGTAAGAATTGAATTTCAGCTAACTGTGATTGAAATATGTCACTGTCAAGTTAGTGCAATCCGTGCTTTGAGAGTTAAAGTCGAAATTTCAGTTTGTTTGGGGTTTATTTTATGGTGATTGATAACTGAGTTGTCTACCCCTGGCCGACTTTGTACTCTTCTAGCTTGAGTAAGTCAACCGGTTATACTTCTGCAGCTAGTTTGACACTGATGTGTCCTGTCATAACAGGACAGAACAGGACATTTGCCAGCTCTGTGGGATTATGTTTATGTACAAACACAGCCCTATATATGCAAGCACTGATTTACCCCAGTACTCCTTGGTTCTCAGTTAGTCCATCTTGGACTCAATGTGCTATTCTAAAATTCTGACATTCATTGTACCACAAAGTTCATCCCCGCCTCTAAAAGTAAAAATAAATGGTGCAGATTTCAAACTCCCATCGCAGACCTCATTGAGATCATTCCCATCAATTTTTTTGAGAGGTGTTGATGGGCTCAGTGTTAGTTGAGTGTCAGAATTTTAAAATAGCACACTTGAGTCTACCTAAATGGACTAGGATCTGGGTGTACTGTCCTCGAGGTACTGATGTTGACCATTGTATGATATCGTATGCAATCCCAGTCCATTTTGTGTACATGTCTGAGGTATGTCAGTTTAGTGATATGCTTCACCTTGCAAACATAAACTGGTCTATATGAAAATATCATACCTGTAGTTTTCAAAATGTTTTCAGAATGCCATTTCAGAATCACAGGTAGGCCGTGTAAGTAACTTTTAAAAATGGCTGTGCGCAACAAACCCTGTCAGTCACCTTCAGAGTGATGCAGTTAGATGGTAGTTAATGTGGCCATAAAACAGCTGTGCTCTCTTATGCTGGCTTCTTCTGCAGCTATACATGGGAAGGTCTGTCAGCAGCCTGCGGATGGTCGTGGGTTTGCCCCAGGCTCTGCCTGGTTTCCAACCCACTATAATGCTGGCTGCCGTCGTATAAGCGAAATACTTTTGAGTACGACATAAAACACCAATCAAATTAATAAAACAGCTGTGAGTCAGTTACTTAGTTTCACCTGTGAGGGTAATGAATTAAGAAGATGATATTAGAAATTCAGCCAGAAAATGACATAGGATTAAGCAAAACATGTGAGTTTGATTACCATGAGTGTGAAGAATGGGGGAGTTTGAAATCCACGCTATGATATTTGAGAGACAGGGATGGACTTAGTGTTACAGTGAACCTCAGAATTCTAAAATACACCTAAAATGTTTGCATACACAAGGCACAGTGCCCCGTCAGTGACGTGTGTGATGAAATGTCATAAAAAAAAATGTTCCTTCCCTAAACCCTCATAAAACTTGCTCAGCAAAGTGAAACTTTAGATGCAGTTTGAAGACGTACATGTAATGGGCTATTGGCAGAAGTCTGAAGTAGGATATATCATCTCATTTCGATGATGCTGGACATTCCACTGCAGCCTCAGCAGCACAACGATTTGCTTGTGTCATTAAAGATGCAAGCTTCATAAAACTATGCAAATTATTTCTCTACACCCCAACATGTAGTTGTCTCAGAATGTTTCAAAATATGGGCTGCAGAGGCAGGTGAAAAGGTTGAAGAATGATTGAATGAATGCTTGTGGTTTAAGGTCATACCTAAAGGAGAAGAAAACTTAAAATTATGACACTATAGGCTGAAAAGAGCACATTTTTTTCTATCTGGGGATGCCTGCTGCATAATTTTGCGATTTTTCCTCGCCATACATGTAAAGCCTGAAAACGGCAAAGCTGGCATAAATTGCTGAGACCATCGCGTCCTCCATCTTTAACACCCTGTAATTTATGCTGGGTGGTGGAGGGGGGGGGGGGGGTTGCCTCTCAGCCAATGAGAGTCGTTAAAACTGCCGGCTTGTTTGTGTAAGCTCAGAACCTATGTCCAACGTTCCGGTGTCCCAATCGTCAAGTGGAAGACAAACCGTACTGTTCGCTACCTTCTGGCTAGAAGAGTTCTACCGGAAATGTATGAACTGCAGTTCAGCGGTTTCCGACGGCAATACTCTTCCTAACACAGAAGACTTCAGGACTAGTTCTTAGGCAAAATGGAGTCACCCACAGCGGATTTTAGCGCTGACTTTATTTATAATTTATCAATTTGAGGTACATGCACAATTTTTTTATGGCATGCACCTGCGAGAAAATGTATATTCTTTTCAGTGGCATTTGTTTGATATTTAAGTTTTCTTCTCCTGTAACAATTTTTTCTTATGATGACGAGGAGTCATTAAGTGTGTGTAGATACAATGTGTCTTCTTGTGGCAGGGCGAGTCCATGCCACCAAAGTGCTGCCGCCACTGAAGTATCATGCCGAAGACACCAGACATGACACCCCACCTAGCCACATTATACCGACCCCGGGCCAACCAGTCCTTTTTCCTTGCTCTAATCTCTCAGCGCTGTAGAGTGTGAAGCGAGGCAGCAACATGTACCATCTTTAAAGTCTTTGGTATGACCAGACCCAGGTTTGACCCCAGGTCAAAAGGTTGAAGAATTAGGGTATGCTAGTATGCAAATATAGTACTTTTGGCCATTCAGCCTTAACTTCAGTTCATATTCCAACCACAACACTGTGAACTTGTGCATTGACAGTGCAAACACTTTAATTTTAGACACGCTGATTTTTCAGTCTGAAATTTCCCTTTTCCTCTTTTCCACAGCATGGAATCCAAGCCTTACCAATTTTACCCAGTTAAATACCTTCATTTTTTCTTTTTCAGATGACCATGTCCTCAAGCTTCGGAAAGAACGGTTTCCACTTGATCTAAGGATGACCCAAAGCACTGTGTTGTTATGGCAACATTTCTTGGAAAGCTGCGAGGAAGAAGACTTCTGTTGGTGATAGCACTTTTAGCGATCGTTATTTTCTTGTTCTTACAAATCTTCTCTTTCAAAGTCTTGTCACGAGGCGCCAGAGGGCTGGGAAGGGGCAGGTTTCCCTCGGGCCTTGCTGAAGTAGAGGACAGCTTAGCAAAGAGCATTGCTGAGTTGAAGAATGGCTATCAGAAACTGATAGGGTCCAAGATCCAGAGAACAAGACAGCTGGCACTGGTGAAGCTAACAAGAACAACAGGTGTGAAACCCTCCCTAAGACACCTGTATGTTGCAGATAGTGAGGGCATGTTCACCTGTCTGAAGACAAAGGTAGTGAACCTTTTTCTAACTTCAAGGCTAGGTATCACTATCCTTTGATTTATTTATTTATTTTTTTGAATGGTGTTTTAGGCTGTACTCAAGAATATTTCACTTAAACGACGGTGGGCAGCATTATGGTGGGAGGAAACCCGGCAGGGCCCAGTGGTAACCCACGACCGTCCGCAGGTTGCTGGCAGACCTCCCACGTACGACCGGAGAGGAAGCCAGCATGACCTGGACTTAAACTCACACCGACTGCATTGGTGAGAGGCTTCTGGGTCATCACGCTGCACTAGTGCGCTATCCAACCACTATCCTTTGACCTCACGCATAAACTTTCACTGATCTTTACCTATCCATATATTTGGTATAAACTGAGTCATCTGAAAGTGGCACAGCACAGCCAGCATCAGTAAGCCTTGTTGTAACAGTAACCCATTTAAATCTGTTTGAACTTTCAAACTGAGGAAGTCAAAATAATGCCCGCCATGTTTTGAATTTGAACTTCTGCTAAGTTATGGTAAAATACAATATGGCAGCTCTAAAATTTCTTCACAAGGAAAGATTTTTTGCTGAGAGTGTGTTTTATATTTTGGGTTTTTTGTTCCTTCAAATGTATATGTAAGGGCACTCTGGTCAGTTGACTTTGTGGTGAATTATCTAGATTTCTAACAGCCAGCTCCTACCTTTGCAGTGCTCAGCTAGCCACTGAGCTGACTTTCGACTGTCTTTATCCTAAAGTTCAGCTTTTGTTTCAATCGATTCATTCCCCTGATAGGGCATCTAAAGAGTTTTTGTTTTCTTGAAGTTCGAAATACCAGTAATTGAATTCTTATCAGAAAATCTTTAAAGTTTTCCTCAAAAGTATCTTTATATCTTCAAGTCCATTTTTACATGATGGCAGTCAGTTTTTTGTGTGGAGAAAACTGAGGTCCTCAGTGTTAAACCACTGACTTGTGGCAAGTTGCCGACAAACTTTCTCACAAGTGGCCTTCAACAAGCATCAGATTGTGCAAATACCTTGTCTTTTCTTGTATAAAAGGACTGTTTATTGTCCCCAAGGCTCCACAAATGTATGATTAAAGTTGAATTCTTGAGGATGTAAGTTCGTAAAATGACATTGATAACTTCCATAGGGTAGTTAATGTATTTGTTTTATAAACCTAATAAGACTTGTTTTTGTTTCATAACGTGACACCTACTGTAGTTGTTGAAGCTTTTCCATTGTTTGCAAGGCTTTTTTATTCAAGCATATTCTGAAAGCATTTTTCTGTGTTGACAGACAAAATTATACAAAACCCTGAAACTGGCCTGTCCCAGGCATTGTAGTTTTGTTTCTAAAATGAAATCAAAAATGTGCACAAATTGCACTAAAAGCTGATCTTTCATATGTGAAAAGGTTGAGGAATTAGGGTGCTCAAATTTGTTGCAAGAGGGAAATTTGTACCCAGTATGTCTTACAGAAAATATATTTCAAGGAGTAGCACGCTAGCACAGCGTAATAACCCAAGAGTCTCTCATCAGTGCAGTCGCTGTGAGTTCAAGTCCAGCTCATGCTGGCTTCCTCTCTGGTCATAAGTGGGAAGGTCTCTCAGCAGATGGAGATGGTTTGTAGATGGTTGTGGGTTTCCCCCGGGCTCTGCCCGTTTTCCTCCCACCATGATGCTGGCCACCGTCGTGTAAGTGAAATATTCTTGAGTACGATGTAAAACACCAATCAAATAAATAAATATTTCAAGGAGTGCAGTCTTATAGATGTCTGTTAAAAAAAAAAAGAAAAAGTTGGCTGATTGAATCCGTGTTCTGCACAAACAGGCGATGTGCAATAGCATTTGTTCTTTATTTGAACAGGTACATGCACATTCTGTGGAATACCAATAAAGGGCAGAATTTCAGATTGTATATTTGGGTGGTTGTATCGTCAGTGGCAGAGCATCTAACCAAACATCAAACTGAAATCATAGTCACTGACAAAGGAGTTTTTATGCTCCTGTATTGTGGATCGTATAATGGTGTAACATTGTTTGTCCATCAGTTTTGGAGTCCTTTTAGTACAAAGTTTTTATTGTCACTTTATAAACATTGCTATGATATTTGCTCATTTTTTTTTTCCAATCACTAGAGTTAAATTAGATTGAAAGTGTGTCGCATCGTGTGAAAATTATATCATCCTTTTTGTGACGTTTTGGTTGTACATGTAATGTTTTGGTTGTACATGTGACGTTTTGGTTGATTCCACGTTTTGGTTGTACATGTGACGTTTTGGTTGATTCCAGGTTTTGGTTGTACATGTGACATTTTGGTTGCACATGTGACGTTTTGGTTGCAAATGTGACGTTTTGGTTGCACATGTGACGTTTTGGTTGTGCCGTTTTGGTTGCACATGTGGCGTTTTGGTTGTGCCGTTTTGGTTGCACATGTGACGTTTTGGTTGTGGCGTTTTGGTTGCACATGTGGCGTTTTGGTTGCACATGTGGCGTTTTGGTTGCACATGTGGCGTGTTTGTTGTGGCGTTTTGGTTGCACATGTGACGTTTTGGTTGCACATGTGGCGTTTTGGTTGTGGCGTTTTGGTTGCACATGTGACGTATTCGTTGTGACGTTTTGGTTGCACATGTGGCATTTTGGTTGCACATGTGGCGTTTTGGTTGTGGCGTTTTGGTTGCACATGTGACGTTTTGTTTGTGGCGTTTTGGTTGCACATGTGGCGTTTTGGTTGTGACGTTTTGGTTGCACATGTGACGTTTTGGTTGTGACACTTTGGTTACACGTGATGTTTTGGTTGTGACATTTTGGTTACACATGTGACGTTTTGGTCGTACATGTGACGTTTTGGTTGTACATGTGATGTTTTGGTTGTACATATCAACACTGTATTTGAAGAACTGCATCGTTGTAGAGTTTTAAATAAGACAATCTCGAGCAGTACAGGTACAAAGCCTGATGGCATTTATTATCTTGTTTCAGTTATCCGCATCTTTGGCCTCTCTTTGATCAATGATTTCTTATCGCAGGAGAAAGTGCTGTTTTCAAAAGTGAATGATGATTACTGTGACTGTAAGGATTCATCTGATGAACCTGGGACAGCAGCCTGCTCCCACGATACTAACACCAGGTGAGTCTCGTGCTCAGGAACTCCTGGGGGTAGAGGTGTGTTTTGGGTGCGTGGGTGCTAGGGGGATGCAGTACGAAGTCCCAAAAGGAAGGTAAAGTCTAATATACATAACTGTATTTGAACTAAACATTTTCTAAAAAAAGGAAAATGAAGGTAATAAAATATTATTGATGACGTTGAAATTTACATTTTTCGCAGTAGGATATCATCTTACCTTCCAAGTGAACCTAAAAACATATAACATGAGATCAATGGAACTGAATCATAGAGAAAATTAAAAGTCAAATTCCAGTATCTGTCACCAGAAAATTTGGTGATGAACATATTTTATTTATGTACTAAAATATTTTTCAGCGTTTTTTTCTGCGCCAGGGAACGTGCTTTAGTTCCTAGGACTAGGCCTTTTGAATATGTCAACAGATATATATCTGAATTTGCCACTAGCCTGACCAGATATGTATGTATAAATGGAAGAACTGTATTTAAGCCAAAGGCTGGAACATCCTTTGGATTGAAAAATTGTCAGGTACAAAGCATACATACATACATTCCAAAAGCTGGTATGTAAAACATACTTTCACATGAAGACTGTAAAAATGATCATGTTTTGGATTTTGTGGAGTCACCCTGGGACGGTCGACAGCTCTTGTGACATGCAGTCTGATGTTCAACAAAGACCACTTCTCTCCCACCACTGCCCCGGATAGCACAGTTGGTAGAGCGTCTGCTTCAGGAGCAGTAGATCCAGGATCGATTCTGGGTCGAGTCACACCTAAGACCTTAAAAGAGGAAGTTGTAATTTCCTCACTTGGCGTTCAGCATGAAGTGGATAGTGCAACGACTTGTTGACCCGTATCAGTATATTGGCTCGGGCGGGGCAGCTTACTTGCCTTCAGTAAGTCTTTTCAGTGAAGCAGCACTAGATAAAAGAGCGGTGGAAATCCGTCCTGAGACAGGGAGGCACATTACATGCACTCTAAGTATTCCTTCATCATCATATGACTGAAAAATTGTTAAGTACAATGTTACAATGGGCTGTGCCCGGTTTCCACCCATCATAATGCTGGCCGCCGTCATATAAGTGAAATATTCTTGAGTACGGCGTAAAACACGAATCAAATAAATAAATAAAATAAAATTTGTCTGACAGCAACCTGCTGATGGCTGTGGGTTTCTCCTGGTTTCCTCCCTCTATAATGCTGGCCATCATCATATAAATGAAATATTCTTGAGTAATACTCCAATGAAATAAAGAAATAAATAGGAACAGACATCTGATTGGCATGGTGATGGGTGAAATGCTCTTTGCGTATAAAAATTCTTCTAGATACACCTGTTGATTGATAAACCCTTTTGTCGTGAAATTTTGTTATAGGTTTTACTGCAGCTTCCAGGTGTCGGAAACTGAGCCCCTTGTGATATCCACCACCAGAGTGAATGATGGCATATGTGACTGTTGTGATGGTAGTGACGAGTGGGGAGATGCCCGGGTCCCTCCCCAGTCAAAGGTTAAAGGTCAGTCAAAGGTTAAAGGTCAAAGATAAAGCCAAGTTTGAAAAAAAAAAACATGCGTAGCGCTAATACTCTACTGTGACATTTAGAGAATCAGTCAATGTGCTGTTTTCTAATTGGTAGGTCAAGGTAAAACAATTAACCCAATCGGCATTTCAGGGTGGCTGCGAGTTCACGCAGATATCAGCTAAACAGGTGAAAGCTCTAGCAAAATAACGTAGATGAAAATGAAAAAAATTATTTTACACATCTGTCCGTTGACTCGATGGCGTCGTTGGCACTTAATGTAAAATCATGTTTTTTGGCTGTGGTATTTTGCGACAGCGTCCACCTCTCTCTCCAATATCTGCGTGAACTCGTGAGAACCCTAAAAATGCCGCTTAGGCTTATAGTGAGTAAGCAACATGTAAATGTATGCAAACACGGCCCATTTTTTTAAAACCTCATAATCTTCTTCATTGCTTCTATATTTATTTGAGTGGTGTTTTAGGCCATACTCAAGAATATTTTACTTATACGACAACAGCCAGCATTATGGGGAGAGGCCTCATTCTGCGAATAAAGTGCACAGGGGAATCCCACAGCTGTAAATCAGATTTGTTTGAAGTTGTGTGAAGTTCCCATGGTTGATGTCTGCGGGTTTATTTTGCTAGATTGTGATAGTGATTTACGACAAAAGTTATGGAAGAGTGGTTTATCAAAATTTTTTACTTTCTACTAAAATTTTTTTAAAATCGGGCCCTCGGAAGCAGTCGCATATACTATGTATTTATATGAAGAGTTCGGGCAGAAAAGCAGATAAATGTTATTCATGCCAAGACATTTAAAAAAATGAAATTTTCAATCTTTTTTACTTTTTTGATAAATTTGCATTTGCTCTTCCAAATTTGTAATAGACTTTTTTTAACACCTGTCTTCATATGGCTACATTCCTATCAACATGATGTGAGTACAAAATTTAATCTGATTCAAAATGAAAAACTGAAATTGATTTGTTTGTGTTTGCACCTTTTGGTATACTGTTTGACGGTTACTTTACAGATAGCGCACAAAGGCGATTTTGGGACGTCTATGCACCATGCTACGACCTCTGTGATGAACTCCGCGAGAGCAAACTGCGCAGACAGATGATGATTGCAGAGGGACGACGAATCAAACAAACATACATAGAGTATGGTGCAGACAAACCCAATCCTAATCAGGTGCGTACATACAGTACATGTATATGGAAGTCGGAAAAGCTGGGATCAAACCCAGGTTGGGTCAGACCAAAAACTTTAAAATGGTACTTTTTGCAGTCTCGCTTGGCACTCAGCACTGAGAAGTTAGGGCAAGGGAACGGGGGTGGTTGGCCTGGTGTCAGTATAATGTCAGTGAGTGGTATGTCATATTGGGTGTCTTTGGCATGATGCTTCAGTGGTGGCAGCACTTTGGCGACATGGACTCTCTCTGTGACAACAGGACGCAGTACATGAACACACACCTAATGGCTCCTCGTCATCATATGACTGAAACATTGTGAAGTACAGTGTAAAATCGGAAGCATACATACATACATACTTCACATATATATATATATATATATATATATATATATATATATATATATACATGTATATGTGAAAGGTGACCACCATGACGGGCACTGTAGTCACTGTCGTGCTTCTGATGCCATTTGTGCAATCATAATGTAAACAGTGCATCAAAAGTAAGTTCCCCCAGTAACAATGTTTGACATTTACCAAGTTATTTGCCCAGTCACTGTGAAATTATATACACAGTGTTTCAGTAATCAAGTCAACACATTGTAGTAAGGATTACCCTGTACATACAGTTGTGCTCCATTGAGCATGTGGGGCCTCTGTGGCTCAATAAGTTAGCGTGCTAGCACAGCATAATGACCCAGGAGTCTTTCACTAATGGGGTCGCTGCGAGTCCAGCTCTTGCTGGCTTCCTCTCCGGTCATAAGTGGGAAGGACTGTCAGCAACGTGCGGATGGTCGTGGGTTTCCCTCGGGTTCTGCCCGGTTTTCTCCCACCATAATGCTGGCCGGGGTCGTGAAAGCAAAATATTTCTGAGTATGGCGTAAAACACCAATCAAATAAATAAATAAATAAATTGATCATGTGCAAACACATTGTCGGTCAGATTTTGAAAATTTTAGATGATTTTCAGAAGATAATTTTGACTACCTGTACGCCCAGATAATGTTAAGATCTGGTATAATCACCGTGCTTTTGTATCACACTGAGACAGGAAGCTCGCATCGTGTTAATGAGGCACGTGATCCGATTTTGAGGGAAGACTAACCACTCCTCCTGAAACAGATGTCTAGCGTCATCAAAATCGAACACCATCGTAACAGAGCGATACGCCGCTTGTTTCAACTGGCTGCATAAACGTTCAGTGGGATTGAGATCCGAGGATTTGGTGGGTCATTGCACGTGCTCAAAGCCTTTATATTCAAAGAAGACATGGCACGATGTGGACGAGCATTGTAGTCCATAAAAAGAAATCCATTGCCATCTTGAACCTGTTAAATTTTCAAAATCCGACCAATAATGTATTTGCGCATGCTCTGTGCAACACTTCTGTACAGTGTATATACAGGGTACTTCTTGCAGTGTGTTGACTTGATTACTGAAATGCTGTGCACAAAATTTCACAACGATTTGTAAAGGTCAAACAGAGTTTGGGGGGGAAACTTACTTTTGATGCACTGTATATATCAAAGGTCACTTGTCCTCCACAAATAAAGTTTGCATGTACCTGTACATCACAAGTGGTAATGACTCCTCATCTTCATATGGCTGAAAAATTGTCAATTACACAAATGGAAAAGTCTGTCAGTACTTTGCCAAGGCTTGTTGGTTTAACCCAACCACTCAAGTTTCCTGCACCCATAAATATGACTAAATAGAAAATTCTTAATGTGGCAGATAAATCAATCAAAGTCAATTAAACAGTACTGAAACTCAATGCAAACAGCAACTTCTATTTATTCTGAATGAAATATGTACACTAAATTAATCATTCACAAGTTCTTCATATCCTTGCCAAAAGGTCAGTGGTTTTGCCTGGCCTCTCCAGATGTAGAACTGACTGCCAATGTGTACATACAAAATATTTTTAGCATGACAAGAAACAGCATTCAAATAAATTAAAATGAACAAAAATTTTCATTTATTCTGAATCAGCTGCATGTGCTCAATCTGTCAAATAATCAATCAATCCGTATAATTAATCGATCATTGTTGTCACAGATGTATGGAGAGAACGGCGAGTTCTACAAGTTAGAGTCACTCTGTCTGGACTATACCGCTGGGGAGTTTGAGTACAACATCTGCCCATTCCAGTCCGTCCATCAACAAGTCTTCCCCAAGGCTTCCAAGATCCTCGGCCGCAGCCCAGTTTGGGTGAGCCGTGGGTCACACGGGGTGTGGCAGCTAAGGTTGGAGGATGGGGACAGGGACCTGTGCCCCGGGGGTGTCCATAGAGAGGTTGTGGTAAGTGTCTGGGGAAGCCTGGTACATTACACATGTACGTCTTCAATCTGTTACATGGACAGCAGTATGGAAAATACAGAGTTTGTACAGGGCGTTGAAAACCTTGAAAATCCTGGAATTCTATGACAAGTCTTCCAGGCCTTGAAAAGCCTGGAATTTGACGATAAGTCTTCCAGGCCTTGAAAAGCCTGAAATTTGATGATAAGTCTTCCAGGCCTTGAATAGCCTGGAAAATCGAGGTGAGAGTGGAAGAGACTGTTATTGGACCTGGAAAAGCCTGGGAATTGAAACAACTGAACTACTTGAACTGCTGTGTGTGTGTGTGTGTTTTTTTTTTCCCACCAACGTCTTTGAAAGATTGTGATAGATCAAGTAATTGAGGACATTAGTTTAAGCTTGTATAAGGGTAGAATATTTACTCTAAGACGCCGGAAAAATATCAATTTGGGGCCTGGAAAATCCTTGAAATTTTAAACCTTAAAGTGTACTTAAATTGAAAATGGTGGTAAATGTTTTTCTTTGGAGATTTCTGAATCCACAAACCAGGGAGTATGCTGTGGAGTAGAGTGGTTAAGGCGTTCTCCTTTCAGTTGCTAGGCCATATGAGTTGTGGGTTCAAAGCCAGCTTTAGGCAGTCAATTGTAGATTCACCCTCCTCCCACTGTTTGTGGGGCCTTGGTGACAAAAAAATAGTGGAAGATGCTGTGTGCGGCTGAGTTTGTTGAAGATCACTTGTCTTCCACCAATATGGTGAGAATATCAGTACGTTAGAATGTTCTTCAGTGACTTACCAAAGGTCATTGGGTTAGTCGAGTTTTTCTCTACCGGTACATGTGATCTGCGTAATAAATAATAAAATAAACAAATAATAGTCAGCTGACCTAGCTGTTGGTGAAGATCAGGCATATGGGTCTTGTATTTTAAAATTATCGGATAAGGAACATTATATGCATGTAATTGTAATTGAATTGCCACACCATTCTCGCCTTGAACTATGATTTTCTGGTTGAAATTGAGTTCAAATGTGATTTTATGGGTCATGTGTACTGAAATCATAGGACATAAAAAAAGATAAAGTCTCACACAAGCTGATTTATGATTTTATGTTCCAGATTGAGTTTCACTGTGGCACCAAAGATGAGGTTGTTCAGCTTAACGAACAAGAGAAGTGCAGGTACCAGGTGTTGATGAGAACGCCTGCTGTGTGCTGAGAACATAGACCAGGTGTTGATGAGAATGCCTGCTGTGTGCTGAGAACATTGACCAGGTGTTGGTGGGAAGGTCTACTGTGTGATGATAATGTTCAGCAGGTGTCGATGAGAATGCATGTTCTGTGCTGAGAACATAGAGCAGGTGTGATTAAAACGCCTTCTGGGTGCTGAGAATATAAAGGTTGTGTTGATAAAAGAATCTGTGTACTCAGAATACAAATCTGGTATTGATGAGAATGCCTGCTGGGTGCTGAGAACATAAAGGTGGTGTTGATGAGAACATCTAATGTACTGAGAACATAAGGCTGGGTGATGAGAACATAAATCAGATGTTTATGCGAACACCTGCTCTGTGCTGAGAACATAGAGCAGGTGTTGAAAAGAATTTTGCATGTATGTGATGGCATTAAAGACAAGTTCATTGGTTTTCATTGAGATCATGATGTATTAGATGTTGTTTTTAGATGTTGAGAATTTGTCATACTTCTTTTCAAATAATAATTTATCATGTGTGTTTTCAAAGGATTGAAACGGAGATAATTTATTTTATTCTTTTTTTTTAACCTTAGTGATAAATTTTAGTGACATTTTTAGCTGGTTTCAATAATTAATCATCCTTGGCTTCAGTGACGTCAACTGATAATTTAACATTCACATAATCATTTCACAATGTAGCGTACCTTGTTGCAATTGATAATTTATCATCTTCAGCTTCTTTTCCTTGAGCTTCATTTGTTTCCTCACTTGGTGCTGGTGTCATCAGCATGGTATTTTAGCAGCACATTAGAGGCACAAGCTTGCCGAGACCTAAAATGATGTTAGAAATGCTGTTTTAACCTTAACACACAAATTTTATGGGAAATTCTCATGGTTGTTGAAAGGTGTGTTGTTTACGTGTAATTTAAGTTGGTGATTTTGTCAAATACTGACTGACTGAATGAATAAATGAATGATCTTTGTGCTCCATTTACTTTGTGTTATTAAATAATACATACGATATGTTTTACTCAAGAATACATTCCACATAGTATATTACTAATCCTTTCCTTTCAGAGATATTTCAAAACTGTTAAAGGCCCATTTCCGCTGCACGCCCCTCCCACTTTAAACCAGCAGCCCTGTTTCCTCCCACCATAATGCTGGCCGCCTTCATTTAAGCCAAATATTCTTGAGTACGGCATAAAACACCAGTGAAATAAATAAATTAATTAAACCAGCAGTACATACACAACATATATGTATGGTTTTGAAATATGTCATGTTTGCAATACAGTAAATACGGTTGTACATTTATTCACTATTCACTCTTAATTCTAATCGTATGTATGTATTATTTTGTAAACAGAGATGTGATAGTGGTGAGTTGAGCGATACTCGGGTATTTTACTGATCCAGTGCTATGCAATAAATGTCCATGATATTTTTGACCAATATCTGTTTATGAGTTCATTCTGAGTGAATTCTGTCCCTTTAGCTGAACTTATGAGCATGCTGAAACAATAGTCCCAAGTAAGCACTCTTACATTTAAGTCAGACTTTACAGCCTTAGCTTTATCAAATTGGACTGAAATGCAGTTACAGCTCATGATCAGATCTAACTGAAGCACGATACGCAGATACAGCTCATGATCAGATCTAACTGAAGCATGATATGCAGTTACAGCTCATGATCACATCTAACTGAAATATAACATGCAGCTACAGCTCGTGATCACATCTAACTGAAATATAACATGCAGCTACAGCTCGTGATCACATCTAACTGAACTATAACATGCAGCTACAGCTCGTGATCACATCTAACTGAACTATAACATGCAGCTACAGCTCTTGATCACATCTAACTGAAATATAACATGCAGCTACAGCTCATGATCAGATCTAACAGAAGATGATATGCAGTTACATGTCATTTCATTGAACTGAAACTTGATATACAGATCATGATCGGATTGAACTAAAACTTGATATACAGTTACATGTCATTTCATTGAACTGATACTTGATATACAGATCATGATCGGATTGAACTGAAACTTGATATACAGTTACAGATCATGATTTCAATGAACTGAAACAGGACATGCAGTTATAAACCATGATCAAACTGACCTGAAACTTGTTATGCAGGTACAAATGATCAGATTTATGTGAAATATGTTCATGAGTGCAGCATAAAACTCCAATCAAATAAATAAGAAAATCATGATCGGATTGAACTGAAACTTTGGACATGCAGCTCCAGCTTATGATCAGATCTAACAGAAGCATGATATGCAGTTACAGCTCATGACCAGATCTAACTCAAGCATGATATGCAGTTACAGCTCATGACCAGATCTAACTCAAGCATGATATGCAGTTACTTAGCATGATCTGATTGAACTGAAAAGTGATATGCAGTATAAACAGATCATGATCGGATTGAACTGAAACTTGGTATACAGTTACATGTCATTTCATTGAACTGAAACTTGATATACAGTTACATGTCATTTCATTGACCTGAAACTTGATATACAGATCATGATTGGATTGAACTGAAACTTGATATACAGTTACATGTCATTTCATTGAACTGAAACTTGATATACAGATCATGATCGGATTGAACTGAAACTTGATATACAGTTACAGATCATGATTTGTAACTGCATGTCCTGTTTCAGTTCATTGAAACCATGATTAAATTGACCTAAAACTTGTTATGCAGGTACAAATGATCAGATTTATGTGAAATATGTTCGTGAGTGCAGCATAAAACTCCAATCAAATAAATAAGAAAATCATGACCGGATTGAACTGAAACTTCGGACATGCAGCTACAGATCATGATGGGATTGAAATGACAACATGGTAAGTGGTTACAGATCTTGGAGGCCTACAGGTTAAGTCTGCAAACAAGGTTGAATTCCCTCAAAAACGGTAGTGGTAGAAACACGAGCCACCTTTGCAGCAGTAAAAACAACACAAGTCTCTGAATGGCACTTCAAATAATTCATAAAAACTCTTTATTATAGGTCATAAAAGATTTCTATTCCTATCTTCCAATTATTTAAATGGATAACCTCTAATTAATGAAGACAGTCACATAAACAGGTATATACCTTTGACAAAAGTTTAAAAAAGAAAAAAATTAAAAAACAAATACGACATAACTTGTTTTGAACTTGTAACCTGTACGTATGTTACGTTCTGCGTGGCGTGCGATCATGTACATGTAAGTGTAAGTCATTGAGTGATCAAAAGCTGTTTAAGTTAACAATTCTTACAATTACTGCCTTACCCTACTTCTTCTAAAATCTGGGACACCTGGTGTGTTCATTTTTAGCCAATATATATGTAATTCTAGCTGAAATATTGAGTTTCTTGTTTCTCATCTTTACTTTTGTGAAAATCTTGTAAGGAAATGTAATATTCTACTTTCAACACTACTAATATTTTCCCACAAAAAATTCCCAAATTTGAGAAGAATTGGGGTATCTGCATTCAGCTTCTTCACTAGCCGTATTACGTTCACCTGTCAACAGCGGGAAAGTCTATTAAACTGTATCAGAGAACCTTCACTGCATATTATAAAAACAAACTCAGGCCTAAGCTGATGGAGTAGTCTAATTGTTCATTCCTACATTTGCACCGACATTTATGGGTGAACGGGTTAAGTATTACTCTGTCTTTGCAATAGACCAATGATCAGTAGATCAATTCAGTTTGGTCCAGAGTGTCTGTTGCACTGGAACAGGTACCTCATTTAAAAGGATAGAGAATCAATTCTGATTGGTTAACGTGAGAGATAGGCAAGTCCAGGTTATACCTAGCCTCTGAAGCTGAATTTTAGGGGGTGGTGGATTTCATCAAACGTGACCAAAGCTGCAGGGTTTAACCCAAGAAACACTATCTCCACCTTCAGCCAATCAGCGTCAATCCTGTATCCCTTTGAACTGGACTTTCTCATTCAACTGCACAAGCCGATAAAGACCACTGGCAAGGACATAAAATACAATTAATACAGACATTTAGTTAGAAGTTGCAATTCAACTTGTAACTTGGACAGGTAACCTAATTGTAGTTGGAAGATACAAGTTACTGAAGATCTGCATTAATCATGTAATATGGAATCAAGTTAAGCTTGAATACTGAACAACAATTGACTGTTTCTAAAGGTTTGGTGGGGGGGGGGGGGGGGGGGGGCTCACTTCACAGAACTTCATAAATCTGTTTTTCCTAACTGTTCTCACAAATGACGAGAAAACTTATGGCACTATAACCTAGACGTGTTTTTTAAAGTTACAAGAAATTGACAAAGCTTTGTGAAAGTGGCTTGACTGCTGCTTCATACTGTAGAACAGTTATGTGATGGCCATTTGAAACGATTCTGTCACAAAAGGGTATGGCGAAGCTTTCCCATGACAACATTCTCTCGATGTGCCCACCTTTATGGCGCCCTGTAAAAGCAGAGGGTGAGTCTGCCAAGGTCAAACTCGTGCTCAGCTCTCAGACTGAGAGCATGAAGACAGACCAGCAACCATAGTATATGTAATATGGCACTTAAAAGAGTTACATAGAAACATAACTAGTTATTTAAGCAAAAAGAAAAGAAAAAAATTATGTTCTTTAAGATCAGGTTTAGAAACTTGCATCCAACCTCAATAACTTACCTGTGACTACAAAACTGGGTCTTCATATTGATTATCAGTAGGATAATGTTCCCATATACACACACACACAAAAATGACAAACATATACCTCAACTGCTTGAAACCTTTAAATGGTCCCCCCATAGAAACTTACGTGACTGGTAATGAAAAACTGACCATATGTATATATACATATATATATATATATATATATAACAATAAATACAACCACATCATTCAATGAAAGCACTTTAACGCATTCTGATGAATTTATACAAGCACAATGTCCATCAACACAGCTCAACCCTGATTACATGTACAGGTTTTCTATTAAACATCCAGCAGATTTGCAGCTTCTAAGGGGTCACCTGTAACATACAAAAAAAAAAAAATGGCTACAGGGACCAACCGCACTTTACAATGTCTGAACTGTAATGAATCACCATATTCTTTGTATAGTATGCACCTTATACAAATCTCTTGTGTCCATCAGTCAACCCCTCTGAACTACAGCGTGATGTCTGACCAGCTGTCTATACAAGAATGAACGATTATGGCTTAACACCCATGACATCTTCCATATTTCGGCTGTATAGTGGCAGCAAAGATCTCCCAGTCATGCGGACTTGACAGTTATCTACATGTACTTTTCTGCAAAAGCCACCAGTGGTGTCAGTCATGTCAGTGGTGTCAGAGGGCCTGCTGGCAGAGCAGATAAGGTTGGCATACTCTTGGTTGTGCCACAGAGTTCAGGTAAGATAAACACAGCATACGCTTTGCTATGGAACTTTGGAGTTGTGGTCAGATACGAATTGCATACACTTAGAAAAGAATGGCACAAGGTTTGCCGTGGCATACAGTTCTGGTCAGAAAAAAATGGCATACACTTTGCTGTGGTACTTTTCCGGCCACATCAGAATGGCAAATGCCTTGCTGTGGCACAGAGTTCTGGACAGAAAAAAAAAGGCATACGTTTTGCTGTGGTACTGTCCTGGCCACATCAGATTAGCAAAGGCCTTGCTGTGGGTAGAGTTCTGGTCAGATAAGAATGGCAGATGCTTTGCGTTGGCACAGAGATCTGGTCAGATCAGAATGGCATACACTTTGTTGTGGTGCTGATCTGGTCAGAAAAGAATGGCATATGCTTTCCTGCAGAGCTTAGTTCTGGTCAGATATAAGACTAGCATACACTTTATTTTGGCAAAGTATTGTTCAGATAACAATGGCACAATACTTTGCTTTGGCAGAGTTTTAATCATATATTTTGCTGTGGCACACAGTTCTGTTCAGTTCAGATGGCATGACTTGTAGCTCTTCCTTGAACAATATTTCGCTAAAGCACCACTGTTTAGTGCTTCATGTGTCCCAAATCAATACATACATACTATAAGAGGGAAACCAAATACACACATATCTGGTTTCTGCTGCTTAGTAATAAATACAAACAAATGCACTCAGAAAAAAAAAAAATCAAACATAATACTGACAAAGTTTAGTTCTGTGATTTCCTTTTGGTCAGCAACTCTTCTATCCGAATATACATGTACATAGTTTTTACAATGCCCAATGAGCATTAAAAGTTTGTGTCCAAACTGACCAATGTCACAAAACGGTACAAAAACAAACACATGATTGTAACCAAAGCACACAAAGTCCATTGATATTAATACCTTGAAATCCATGATTATACATTATTCATTGACAGCAATAAAACACAATTGCATTAATATGACTTTGATAAATAACAGCAACATACAGTGTACATAGTGCACTTGAAATAAATATATAACATGAGTGGGCAGAGAGCACAACCCTGATGTACTCCAGATTACACACATAAAGAAGGCTTTTATCAACGTGACTGGTCAGCTTACAAAGCTAAAGAAAACAGATCATATTACAGGTTCTTGGTTGAATACTTTTGTGCTCCTCAAAATATGTACAAATCTCTATAATAATAAAAGTAAACTGAGATATAGAATGGATGAAATGTATTCATATTTTAGTCGAATTAAATGCCTGCTAAAAAAATTAATAAATACTTTTACACTGACAAGGTTTTTTTTTAATACGCCTACTCTAATTTGTCAACATTTTCACATATGAAAGATCAACTTTCAGCGCAATCTATGCACATTTTTACTATGATTTTGGAGGCAAAACTACATTTGTTGGATTAACTAGAGTCAGGGTTTCATAAAAAGTATACATTAATTTTATCAGTCAACACAGAATGCCTTCAGAACAAGCTTGCAAACTTGTGAAAAGCTTGAAGAATTACAGTAATTTACATTTTCATACAATACTTCAATGTTCCACGACATTCCACACAATAGAAAAAATTTTGAGCATCCTTGAACATTTTCTTCGTTAATACACACTGTGACAAAGTTTAGTTGAATCTTAATATGAAATACTGATTAATTATACATAAACAACAATTGAATATATATGTACCTGCACTACAGTCTTATAAGTGGTGCAGCAAAACACAAAATATGTGACCAGTGAGACAAGAGTGGATTTGAACCACTGGCCTTTGGATTCTTAATAATACCAAACACTGATTAGCCCACTAACACAGCCTGATAGGAACTACATACATACTGTAGCTATACAACATATGGAACTATACAATTATGATATAACTATTTATACATGTGTCTGCAGTGGTGACAAAAAGCTGTATGAAGTCAGCTGATTGGTCAATAGGTTGACATTCAGATCAATATTTTAACATTGTCATTCACTTTAACAAGGTGACATAGTTCGAGCAGACAGACTTTTCGTGATAAAAGTCATAGATACAGCATTGCAAATCTGTGGTTTATTTTTTTTTTTAATTTTTTTTTATGATGCTGTGAATTTGACCTACACACAGAGTGTGGCTGTAAGGCATTGTCTTAAAGCATACAAATAGTCACAGGAAAAGCATGTGGAGAAGTGGTGTGAACATCTACATATTCATACATTATATCAACATCAACATCCTGCACTTGATGCACATATACATGACATTTAAAATCTGAGTAATAGAGTACAGCTGTTTCCATATTACAAGCAAGCGATCACACAACACTGAAACCTTAAACAGCTTACAAACACATCCATATTCATATGGAGTTAAATTTTCCTGTAGCAAAGGTTGATACAGTACTCTAGGTAGATTCTGAATATAAGCATAGATAGCTGGGGAAGTACAGATCTGAAAGCGCACTGACATGTACATTTACATGTTGTCTTGCATACTGAACGAACAAACATGCATTATGACATGAATCTGGGAACATGTTTAGCATCTACACATATGCACTGGAGTCTATGGGCTGGACACTTTAAGGTAATTCACACCTGAAGCAATCGCTGAGTGAGTGAGTGCTTGGAGTTTTAACGTCGTACTCAACAATTTTTCAGTCATATGACGACAAAACAATCACTAAGTGAATGAGCGCTTGGGGTTTTAACATCGTACTCAACAATTTTTCAGTCATATGACGACGAAACAATCGCTGACATTTGTTTAGTGCAAGCTCAGTATTCGTGTTATTTATACCTTCTTAATATCAGAGACTTTTCCTAACTACCTGAATTGAGGTAACCATGACAACAAATATGTATGTTTGTATATATATATACATATGTATATGGCACAGATCAAAGAGACATGTGATTGTAATATCAGACTTCAGTGACAGCTTTTGTTCGGTGTTCAAGACAGATTTAAACTGAAATAATAATCAATAGAGTAAGATGATATGAGGGCATTGTGGATGAGATTTTGTCACTGTGAGCAGGTAATCTATACTCAAACTGAGATACAATACAAACTAATACAGCAGAATAACTTCTCAAACTGAAACAAAAAGTGCTTTTACTGCAAACAAAGACTACTAGAGGTTTTTCTTTGAAAGGTCCATTTTGTAAACCATTCGCAATTTGTCCATGACAAATATATATTGTACAGTGATACATCACCGAGGTACAATAAATTGTCCTGGTATCGTTGCAACGGCTTTGTAAAACGAACCATAACTGATAATGAAAGCATGACCGCCAATGTTTAGAATTAGCCTTTGAATTTGCAACTTGTGTTAGCTGTTACTTTCTGTGAATGACAGTTTACCGCTGAGATGTGTGACTTTCCGGTATCATTGAAGCTCCCACACTCAATGACAGAACCCCACAATCAATGACAGGACCCCACAAATGAATGACAGGATCCGACAAATCAAGGACCCTATACTCAAATTCAATGAAGTCGGCCATACTCACTAAAAGGGGTCTTCCTCAGATAAGCACAGTAAACTGTCTGAAGAGGGGCAAATTCACTCAAGGGGCCCACACTCACTGATGGTACTATACTCATCGATAGGGGTTGTCCCTTTCCAGTAAACTCGTATCATGCCTTTGTAACACTAGCAGTTTTACAGGCTTTAAAGTAAAATTTAACAATACAACTGAGTTTATAGATGTCAACTGTTGTAAATATAGTCAAAAATAACATATCAAGCTGAAATTAAACTATACCAGAATTGAGCAGGGGTTAACTTTTCCAGTAAATAACTGAATAAAAACTGGAAAGAAAATATTCAAGTATGCAAGATAAGCTTGGAAGCACTTAAATACGAGGATGAGTGCAAGTGAATCTCATCTATGGAAGTTAGGGCTAATTAATGCATAACTTAATTCTTCAAAAATTTGGGACAGATATTAGTAGCGTTGAAAATACAATATTACATTTCTTTACAAGCCTTTTAGAAATGTAAGGACACGAGCATGTTGTTCATTAGATGGTCTAATCACGTGAGAAACAAGAAACCCAATATTCCTGCTAGAATTACACATACATTGGCTAAAATGAGAAGACCAGGTGTCCCAAATTTTAGAAGAAATAGGGTACAATGAACAGTAATGTGATAGAAAAATGATGGTGCTAAATGTTGTGCATTCAACGTAAACACGGATATGGGCCTGCTTAACTGTAACCATAGAAACTGGTAGGTGCAAATATATTCATGGATTTATGTATACTCAGACGTAACCATGGAAACCAGCACGCTCATTCATGAACATGGTGGATTGGGGATGGGTGTGCTCCAAAATATTGAGATGGAATGAAGTCTGAAGTGTTGGCTGGCGACCAACTGGCGACCCACCTGAACCACATTACTGACGACACTTTGGTGCTGTACTATAGAATCCTGTATTGTTCTATAGTGCCTGGCACTGGACTCTACTGCCTGGTACACTACTATTATAACAGTGCCCTGTATTGTTCTATAGTGCCTGGCACTGGAATCTACTGCCCTGTACACTACTATTATAACAGTGCCCTGTAGTGTTCTATAGTGCATAGCACTGGAATCTACTGCCCTGTACACTACTATTATAACAGTGCCCTGTAGTGTTCTATAGTGCCTGGCACTGAACTCTACTGCCCTGTACACTACTATTAGAACAGTACCCTGTAGTGTACAAATGCACGAGAACCCTGAAGCTTGTTATTGTTCTCACAGTCAACAAACCTAACCCTTGTACACTCTAAACATAGGTGTTAATATCTACTTGTGGTTAAGTAAAAGTAGGGCTTGTATAGTTATCTTTATTATTCATTTATTTATTTGTTTATTCAATTGTTTTTTAACACCATATTCAAGAATTTTTCACTTTTACAATGGCTGTTGGTTTAAGGGTGGATAAATGACACTAACTCTATGGCATCCACGACTAATCATACTCACTCCTACATATAGATTACTAAGGTGGTTCTTGTATGTATTGTTTTATGCAGAACTGTGAAATGAACACGGCTAGGCACAACTACACTACTAAAAAACAAATGGCATTTTTCATTTGGCACACGTAAGTGGAAAGGTCTGCCAGCAACCTGCAGATGTTCACGGGTTTCCGAGCCCAGTTTCCTCCCATCATAATGCTGGCCTCCGTCGTATAAGTGAAATATTCTTAAGTACTGCATGAAACACCAATCAAACAAATAAATCATTTGGCACAATGACATGTACACTCTAACGATTCCTCTTTCTACATGCACATGGGACTTCAGCAAGGATTTACAAACAGTTCATTCACCTATGGGGAAGTTTCTCAACATTGCGGATATGTTCAAGATATGAATGATGCATGAATGCGTCATCATTTTATGCATCCTTGTTAAGCAGCATGCATTTTTCCCCAAATGTGACAGTAATTGATTAATTAACAGTAACATGGGGTTACTGACACCATATATTCCCATATCTCGTCACAGAATAACCGAAGCACAGAGGGCTTATCTATCAGCAAATCGCTTCAGCGATGTCATTGTTTTCATAGCTTAAAAAAAAGGAAGATAACATCAGTCAATAGATGAACACAGATTTGGCTGCACGACAAAGGAATATAATATCCCCCCCCCCCCCATCCAGCTGTCCAATGAAAACCGGAGTATTTTATCTGATGTGGAATAATGTTCTTCTGGTATTCTAAAATCTGTGTCAGTGGCACTTAAATATTCAGGTATGTCTTTCATCTTCTCGAGAATGCAAGTGTTGATAAAAGTGAGGACGTAGACAATAAATATACGACCTCAGAAAATCGTTCTGTTTTACTTCTGGACTGAGAATCAAGAAAATAAAGTGCAAAAAAAACGAAATGGTTACATCTCCCATCCAGCCATACTCCTTTTTTCTGCAGCTACAAAGTAGGAGGTACTGCAAACACAAGAAATATACGTGTACGCCTAGCATTCACTCTCAGGTATTAAATACTAACAAAATCCTGTGTGGACATGTAGACAATCAAATTGTGTTAAAATGTCAAACAATACTAAAATGTAACATATTGCCAAAACAAAAATAATAAATTCACTGAGAAAAAAATGACTGTCTTTGTAACTGAGAGCCATATGCAATACTACGGCTGATGCACACAAAGCAGTGCAAGGACGACATGTACACACACATATCCTGATTAAGACTAGACCAACTGAATTTGCCTTAAAGCTTTGCCCTAAAAAAAAAAACCAAAAAAAAAAAAAAAAAAAACGCATTTTAAAGAAACAAATAATGGACATAAAACATCAATTTTGGTGTTGAAGCTCTCAGTTTTCCAATAGGATATCATCCTACCTTCCAAAAACACTAAAAAAATCAGGCATATGAGTGACTTAGGAAAATAGTCATGGACGAAATTTCAAGTGAAATACAGGAAGAAAGATTGATATTTTCTGTTTTTAAGTTTCATGCTCTACTTTACACATACCAAACTACCCTTCACAATCACAAATATGCCCATTCTGAAAATCTCAATGTATACATGTAAGTATGTCCTTAATATCATCTATACTAAGGGGAAATAACTCCTCCTTGCTATCTGGTGACTATTACTTTTACTGCTGCTCAGCACCAAGTGCTGCGAATAAATTGTACACCTTAATAATCAGACGTACAAGACTGATCCCGCATGTGTAGTTACCATGCCAACCGCAAAACGGACTCGTTTTCTGCCCTACACCCATCACAAGTGATGACCATTTGCGAGTTTTGTCGCTATCGATATCTCACGTCGCCGCAAATTGTACCTTCTGTTCATCTCCTCCGCATTGCCGTTGACAACATATTTTGCTGTACGAACTGGTGACCTTTTGGCCTTCTCATGGATTTTCTGTTTGATTTTTGGTACAACCTCCTCTATGAGTTCCTCAAACAACTGCAATAAATCAAAGACATTACCAATATTTTTTTTTAAAAAATCATGGGCTTTTTTTGGTTATTTTAAAAGTGTCAAAATCTGTTCTTGGTTTGTTAAAACCAATTTACAATGAATCTCACTCAACTTTCAAAACCAGCATACATAAATTCAAATCTCAGATGATGTGATTATAATATTTGAATGCCATCCATTGTTCATGGAATTTTTTTTTGAATTAGATACTATTACAGAGTTTGTAATTTTTAACACAATAGGGTAAATGTCAGAAATTATCTTCACTTGAAAAACATCATTCAAGCTAAATCTATCAAAGTGTGCACTAAAGTCTTAACACTTTACCCTGGACAATGAATAAATGAAAAAATTCAAAACCAAAATATCAACACTAAAGGATGGTCAAAAAAGGTTTTGCTTTTTGTAAATTTTACTGACATAAGCAAAAACTTGGGAACGTTAAATTCTCTACATTCACACATGCAAAAGGTCATGAATATTTAATAAGAAAGTATTATTGTGGTCTTTTTTGATTAGACCACAAAATGTGGACTGCAGAATTTTAGTATCCTGCTTCCCTTACCCTGTCAAAAAAAAAATTTAAAAAAAAAGGAATATATGTTCTATTTACTACTACACTGGAATTGTAACACTGAACACTTAAATATTACTTTACATAGCCACTGGTATTCTGCTTGTGTGTGTCTGTGTTTCTTCATGAAGCAAAGACAGAAAATGTCATAGCTAGTACGTTTTGAATAGTGAATGCAGTGGGATATATTGTATGATTTAATTATCACGCATCAGAAATTATTCTCTTATTTTCATTGGACAGCAAATCATGTGGGGGACATGAATATTCCCGTATCCTGCAGCCGATGCCATATGTGTCCCCTGACAAGGTTATCTCCCTTTGACAGTAACGCTCAAATTGGTAGCGGAATTCAAGGGTTACCAAAACACTACATTCTTCCATATTCCATCACCTTGAACCTATGTAACAAACACTATTTGCCGTCTTTCACATTATGGAGTCGCAAACTGTTAATTGGAAATCTAAATTACCATTGCTACGTTACTTTCCAATGCTGACCACTAACCTTCCATTTCTTAGCGATCAGGGCACATAAGTAGATACACACTACACTGCTCAGCATCTGCAAACAGAACACAGACAGCTTCAGTCAGAGGCATTTAGGAGGTGACAGAGGAACACAGGCAGCTTCAGTCAGAGGCATTTAGGAGGTGACAGAAGAACACAGGTAGCTTCAGTCAGAGGCATTTAGGAGGTGACAGAGGAACACAGACAGCTTCAATCAGAGGCATTTAGGAGGTGACAGAAGAACACAGACAGCTTCAGTTAGAGGCATTTAGGAGGTGACAGAGGAACACAGGCAGCTTCAGTCAGAGGCATTTAGGAGGTGACAGAAGAACACGGGTAGCTTCAGTCAGAGGCATTTAGGAGGTGACAGAGGAACACAGGCAGCTTCAGTCAGAGGCATTTAGGAGGTGACAGAAGAAAACGGGTAGCTTCAGTCAGAGGCATTTAGGAGGTGACAGAAGAACATAGGCAGCTTCAGTCAGAGGCATTTAGGAGGTGACAGAAGAACACGGGTAGCTTCAGTCAGAGGCATTTAGGAGGTGACAGAAGAACACAGACAGATTCAATCAGAGGCATTTAGGAGGTGACAGAAGAACACAGGCAGCTTCAGTCAGAGGCATTTAGGAGGTGACAGAAGAACACGGGTAGCTTCAGTCAGAGGCATTTAGGAGGTGACAGAGGAACACAGGCAGCTTCAGTCAGAGGCATTTAGGAGGTGACAGAAGAACACAGACAGATTCAATCAGAGGCATTTAGGAGGTGACAGATGAACACGGGTAGCTTCAGTCAGAGGCATTTAGGAGGTGACAGAAGAACATAGGCAGCTTTATGGATATCAACACCGGAGTTTATTAACTCATGGCCATAACACTGTTTTTAAATCAACTGACGGAGAAACAGGGTAACAAATTAAAACTAAAGCTTCAAAATCATCAAATTTGTGGAAAATGTGGACTATATTAGTGATTTTCCCTTTTGTCAGCTGATGACAAATTTACATGAACAGAAAGTGTTGAAAAACAGGAAAATCAAAAAATACAATTAAGACTGGACAAATCAAAAGGTGGATTTTAGTTTTATTTTTATTTCATTTTGGTACTTTTAACAATCAGTTCCCGTAAACGTGGTAAAACACGAAATAGTATTGGTGTGGCCTTAGCCTGCAACACTTCACTCAGCTGAGTCATCACATTATTTAGTTTTTTATTTGACAAGTATAAAAGCTGTACTCAAGAATATTTCACTTCTACGATGACAGCCAACATTATGGTGGGAGAAAACAGGAAACCGGGCAGAGCCAAGGGAAACCCATGATCATCTGCAGGTGACTGGCAGATCTTCCCACGTACCCAAAGCAAGCATGAGCTGTCCTTGAACCACAGCGACTGCATAAGTGGGAGGCTCCTGGGTCATAACGCCGGGCTGACGTGTTAGCCTCGTCGTCCATGGAGGCTCCCAGTCACAGGACGAGGAGTCATTAGCTGTGCGTACATATAAAGTATCTTGTTGTCCATGCGGCCACTAAAGTATCATGTCAAAGACACCAAACAAGACACCCCACCCAGTCACATTATATGGACACCAGGACAACCAGTCATGTTTCCTTGCTCTAAACTCTCAGTGCTAAATGCCAGGCAAGGCAACAACAAGTGCCATTTTATAAGTATTTGGTATGACCCTACCCAGATTTGATCCCAGCTTTCCGGACTTTGACCCATAGGGTCCCCCGAAATCGATGGTGTACTTACATTAACCCAGAGCCACATGACAATGTACGTAACCTCTGTCTGCTTGAACAACTCTAACCCAAACTTCACACAGATGATGGCTTCTATGATAGATATTGCACTGAAACAGAGAGACAAAGGGATGTTAACGTCAACGACTAGATGTAAGTGTGACAAAGAGACAACTAACACAACGGAAAAAAATAACAATGAACTCAGATTCACAGTAACATCCCACAAATGAATGGCAGATGTGAAAAGATGGAATGTTAAAATTAGACTGACAGACAGAGAGTGAGTGAGTGCTTGGGGTTTAACGCTGTACTTAACAATTTTTCAGTCATGTGACGACGAAGGAATCCTTAGAGTGTATGTAATGTCCTTGTTGCAGGACAGATTTCCACCGCTCTTTTCTCTAGTGCTGCTTCACTCAGACGCCTTAACGAAGTGCATAAAATACAACAATCAATATATGTGTGAAATTATGAATATTTGCATGATTCAATAAATTCATTTTATTTTTTTGACCGGCCCCGATAGCACAGTTGGTAGAGCGTTCGCTTCGGGAGCCGCAGATCCTGGGTCAATCCTGTGTCGAGTCACACCTAAGACTTTAAAAGAGGAAGTTGTAACTTCCTCGCTTGGCGTTCAGCATGAAGGGGATAGTGCAACAACTGGTTGACCTGTATCAGTATAATGGCTCGGGCGGGGCGGAATACTTTCCTTTGGTGAGGCGTCTCAGTGAAGCAGTACTAGATAAAAGAGCGGTGGAAATCCGTCCTGCAACAAGGAGGCACATTACATGCACACTAATTATTCCTTCGTCATCATATGACTGAAAAATTGTTAAGTACGACGTTAACCTAGAAGCACTCATTTTAATTTTTTACAATCTTTAAAACTGAATGAAAGACTAAACATTTTGACCCCTGTATTAAATGGTATCCTGTCCCACAAAGCGCAGTGCACCACCAATGCCATTGGATTAACATTCTGTTCACTGTAATCTTACCAAAACACCCAGCACTGTGTGCCCACTCTCCTACATTGGGGATCTGTCACATAGCCATAATACTGTCTGTAAGAAAAACAGAGAGAGTTACATGAAGGGAGAACATAAAGAAGGAATTTCACACTGCACACGCCTTGCACATTCCTGGCTTTGCTCGTTTAAAACGTTGTGATTTTCATTCTGACTACAGTCATCATTAACACATGCTGCCTTTGTGCAACAAACTGAAAAGTTATGGTCGGTGAATACTAAGATTTAATTCATTGACTTTATTGGTGTTAAAGATCAACTAATATAGGCAATTGACTGATTCAATGAAGTTTAACATCCTACATTCATTAACATTTAACATCCTACATTCTTTAACATTTAACATCCTACATTCTTTAACATTTAACATCCTACATTCATTAACATTTAACATCCTACATTCATTAACATTTAACATCCTACATTCTTTAACATTTAACATCCTACATTCTTTAACATTTAACATCCTGCATTCATTAACATTTAACATCCTGCATTCATTAACATTTAACATCCTACATTCTTTAACATTTAACATCCTACATTCTTTAAAACATCCTCTGTACAAGAGTGATAATGAGAGAAAGAACTAGATTTTTTATTAACACCACTGCAACAAACAAAAAAAAAACAACGAACTGAAACATTAACTGAGGACTGCAGAGAAATGATATTATGATTATCTTTATAAACACCTTTCCATAGACGCAAAATATAAACTTTCCTGGCATATGCTTTTACAAAAGCGTAATTTTCACAAATCTGTTTTTTCACAAACAGACCTAATATATCAGTATCTGTAGATGAGAGAAGAGTGTATGCAGAACTCTGCTGACTGGTTTCACTCACCGTATGGCCGGAGCGGAGGTGCCCGCGATCAGTAAAATACGGATCACATTCAGCGTGTGACTCTCAGGTATAATAAATATGTGCTTCAGGAAAAACGTGTTCAGTTCTGCCAACTGTAAACAGACAAAAACCATACATGTATATGTAAATTTATGCTTACATAAACTAATAACTACAGCAATGTGAAAGAAAGCAGTTGTTTTCCATCACAAACTTTTTTTTTTAAATCTAGCGGATCTCCCTGGTTCACATTTTTAATTTTTTGTGACATTTTAAAAATGCTACTACATTCTAGAAAGAATAAATCCTCTTACTTTTGGACATAAACAAGTTTACAATTTTACAATTAAAAAAAAAACATTTCATGGCACGTCAATCATAAACTCTGCGTGCTTTTGATGTTCACAAGTATGGCATATTGGTTGTGTTGTCTGATTATAAGCATCCAAAAATACCTGCAGGGTACAGTGAATATATCTGCAGGGTACGGTGAATATACCTGTAGGGTACAGTGAATATACCTGCAGTGTACAGTGAATATACCTGCAGGGTACGGTGAATATACCTGTAGGGTACAGTGAATATACCTGCAGTGAACAGTGAATATACCTGCAGGGTACAGTGAATATACCTGCAGTGTATAGTGAATATACCTGCAGGGTACAGTGAATGTACCTGTAGGGTACAGTGAATATACCTGTAGGGTACAGTGAAAATACCTGTAGGGTACAGTGAATATACCTGCAGTGTATAGTGAATATACCTGCAGGGTACAGTGAATGTACCTGTAGGGTACAGTGAATATACCTGTGGGGTACAGTGAACATACCTGTAGGGTACAGTCATTTATTTATTAATTTAACTGTGGTTTACCATCATGATCAAGAATTTTTTATGCACACAATGGTGATCAGTTTTATCTGTATACAGAGGAAAGTTGTGCACCTGGCATAAACCAGCGACCTATGGCAATTTTCCCACGTGTGACGTATACAGACATGAACACTATTATGATGGAAGATAAGTGGTCTTCAACCAATGTTAGAAATGCAAACAGCTACTCCACACAGGCTGCTGTGGGAGTGGGCAAGTCTACAAATTCCCTGTTCCCAGGTCAGCAGTGCACTGTGAAAACATATCCATATAAAACAGATCAATTCACAAGAGGAAAAGCACATGTCAAACAATCTCAGCTAATTAAACCAAGATCGAGCAGTCGCAGGCAAGGTCTATCTAACTGCCGACTTCCATTGAGCCTGTCATCATTTTAGCCTTAGATGCATGTGTAACGTAATACTGTTCAGCCGATAATCAATTGCTGCTCATCTTGTCTGCTTACTCAAGGATTCCTTCGTCGTCATATGACTGTTAAGTTAATTGTTAAGTACGATGTTAAACCCCAAGCACTCACTCACTCACTCACTCTTGTCTGTTTATGACATACACTATAAACAGTAAGGCCTAGGCATAAAAACCTAATCAATTCACAAGAGGTAAAACACCTGTCAAACACCCAAGGCTTATTAAAACCACGACCGCCACACGAATCACTGAGTAAGACGTGTCTAATTGCAGACCATGACTGGTGATCTGCCTATTTACACAGCCCTAGACAATGACAAAAACTTGTCCACCAGAAGCAATCAATTTACACAATCTGCTCTTTGTCGGCTTCTCAGCGTTGCTTCCAGCCACCGGATCAATACGAGGAATCGCTACAAAGTTAGCAAACAAGACAGGTAAAAGTCTTCTTAACCAGGAGATGTCATTATCCCTGCCAATAAAGACAAACTCAGCCTGTATTTCCCCCAGGGGGTATTGATAAGGCTTATTGAGTCAGCACACAAACTTGTGGGGAGTCCTGCCCCCCACAAGAGCTTGTTAAGAGTTAAGGCCATCATGAAAAACATGTTTGTTGAGGGTAACCCTACTGGCCCTACTCTTTGTTGGCATTTTGATAGATTTTCTTCTTTTATATTTCTCTCTCTGTTTCTTTGAATTCCCTATCTCTTTCATTAGCCAAAATCAAAAAAAAAAAACAGTAACAAATTAAATTTTCCCTCCTGCTCTCCCCTATTTTTTTCTGATGAAGCTAAGTGACCCTCAACAAGTGACCCCTCAACACAGAATCAGGTGCTCAACCTTTCGGCAGGTACAGCCTGCTAATTTTAACAACTACATGTAATCACTTTAGCATGACTACTTTAGTTCCTCAACCTTTTCACATATTAAAAAGCAAGTTTCCGTGACATTTTAGGACTTTCTTAGTTTGATTTTGCAGACAAAATTACATCAAATGGGTTGGTCAACTTCAGGGCTTGACAAAACATATAATTTTATCAGTCTACAGAAGAGCATGCCCTCAGAATAAGTTTAAATAAACACCTTGCACAAACCTGTAAACAATGTTTAAGTTGAACTACATAAATGACAGACTATACACTTTTTTTTACTTTACTTCAAAAGTTACAATATTTTTTATGTGGTAGTTTTGTCCAGAACCATACAATAGGCCCCCTGTCAAAGCCCTATTTGGTGCAGGCAGTTATCCTTTTCCTGTTGCTCAATGAGGTCACCGTGAGTTCAAGTCCATGTGGCTTCCTCTCCAGCCATAAGTGGGACGGTCTGCCAGCAACCTGTTGATGGTCGTGGGTTTTCTACCGGGCTCTGCCCAGTCTTCTCCCACCATAATGCTGGCCGCCGTCGTATAAGTGAAAAATTCTTGAGTACGGCGTAAAACTCCACTTAAAGTAATAAATAAAATGTCCTATTGCTTAATGACAGGCTTGTGACAAACATGCAAAAATGGTGACAAATTACAGTTGTTATGAATAAGGTATCACGAAGTCATACAAATCCCCTTGCCGATTGCTGGTCACTAAAATGCAAAACAATACAATACAGATAATATCAGCCAGGCATCGGTTAATGCCATGCAAATAACCAATGAAGAATCGTTGTGGCGTATACATGTGTACTCCATTCCTCAGCCTTTTTTCACATGTTGCAAGGTGTTTATTCAAGTCTATTCTGAAGGCATTATTCTGTGCTGACTGATAAATTTATACTTTTTGTAAAGCCCTGAAAATGACCAATACAAACAAAAAAGCAAATTATTTTTTTTTTTTTTTTTTTTTTGATTGGTGTTTTACGCCGTACTCAAGAATATTTCACTTATACAATGGCAGCCAGCATTATGGTGGGTGGAAACCGGGCAGAGCCCGGGGGAAACCCACGACCATCCACAGGTTGCTGGCAGACCTTCCCACGTACGGCCGGAGAGGAAGGCAGCATGAGCTGGTCTTGAACTCACAGCGACCGCATTGGTGAGAGGCTTTTGGGTCATTACGCTGCGCTAGAGCGCTAGCCGACTGAGCCACGGAGGCCCCAAAAAGCAAATTAAAAATGTGCATAAACTGCACTGAAAGTTGCTCTTTCATATTAGAAAAGGTCGAGGAATTAGGGTAGTATGACTTTTGCATATTACAGCAGAGGTTAAAATCTGACAGAAGTGGAGCTCACCTCAAATTAGCCTTGTGAATCAGACTGATAATAACAGAGATAATTTAAATCCTCCACAAAACATGCAACATAGTGCATGTTTTGGTGTATTAGAGTGAGTGAGTCACTAGGGGTTTAACATCGTACTTAACAATTTTTCAGTCATATGATGACGAAGGAATCCTTAGAGTGTATGTAATGTGCCTCTTTGTTGTAGGGCGAATCCTTAGAGTGTATGTAATGTGCCTCTTTGTTGTAGGGCGGATTTCCACAGCTCTTTTATCTAGTGCTGCTTCACTGAGATGCCTTACCAGAGGCAAGTTAGCCGCACGCCCGAGCCACTATACTGATACGGGTCAACCAGTTGTTGAACTATCCCCTTCATTCTGAATGCCAAGCGAAGAAGTTACCACTTCCTCTTTTAAAGTCTTAGGGGTCACTCGACCCAGGATTGACCCTGGATCTACCGCTCCCGAAGCGGACGCTCTACCAACTGTGCTATCGGGGCCGGTATTGGCGTATTAGAGGAACGTTTTCCAACCTGGACACATTATGGCATGATTTCTGTGAAGTTTACTCACTCCCCATCTGGGCAATACGCCTCAACCTTCTACATGACACGAATTATGTTTTCAAACTGCATCTAAATGTTACACTTTGCTGATCGAATTTGATTAAAGGTAAATTTGATTAAATTTTTACTGTCAAAACCTTGTGGCTATATAACTCTTCGTCACTAGCCACACAACTCTATGTACTTATAGGAGACCTATTACACCTGGTAAGCATGTACACGTACCTTAATCGACTCTCGTTAGAGGACCTGCCGAGATTAAACTTACCTGAAATATGACTACTAGTATTGCAACAGCAACGACACGCATGTAGGAAGAGTTGGGGTCCAACCAGCGAACATGTGTCCAACTGAACGAATACATAAAAAAACAACAAACATTTATGTCAGCTTCTTTCATTTTCACTTTTTCTTTAAGTGTACACATTGTATTTTAATGAACAGCTGCCAATAACTAGATTTAATCTCAACTAGAAGGCATGTTTTGCACGTGAGCTGTCAGTGTCTCTCTTCCAAGCAGGCTGTTTATAAGACAGTTTTAAAAGAAAAAAAAAAAACTAAACCAAATATATGTATCCATCAAGAGTATCCCTCAGAAAGTTTTGTAACAAGCATACATTTTTTTAGCCTTGGTCACGTTGCACGACTGAGATATCGCAGTTCAAAGAAAAAAATTTGCAATCACTTAGAAAATGGAAAGCGCCCCCATCTTATCAGTTTTAACCAATCAGGTGCATGCTATTTCTATAACCCTAAACCACAGCTGTTTCTGCTTACAATCACCCGAACCCTGGTTTGCCAAGAGCTTCTACCTGTATAGATTAGTAAGCACTCACCTGGCAGGTGTGAACTGTAACACAGCTCGTCTGATTTTCCCTGGGGTAGAGTGAATATCTCTAAAACACAAACACAAGACCATGGAATAACATCTTATTTCAAAAGTGCTTTAGAATAACAACTTATGTCTGGGGTCACCGAAACCCATCTGGCTTAAAAGACTTAAATAATGGGGAACTCGAAAACATCTTCATGCAAGCCTGCACCATAGCAGTCAGAAGCTATGAAATCCTTCATTCATTCTTTTATTCTGTCACACTTATCAGTGTATGTCTGCTCGTAAAACACCTAGGTAGTACACAAGCACCGCAGTGTCACAGCACAAAACGATATGTTCTACTGATAACTGGACCCTTTTGTGTAGCCCGTCCATAAATTTCCTATTGGGATAGAGTTGGAACAAAGAATGCCTTTTAATTCAATTATTTATTTATTTGATTGGTGTTTTACGCTGTACTAAAAAATATTTCACTCATACGATGGTGGCCAGCACTGTGGTGGGAGGAAACCCGGCAGAGCCCGAGGGAAACCCACGACCATCCGCAGATTGCTGGAAGACATTCTCATGTACAGCCGGAGAGGAAGCTAGCATGAGTCGCATTGGTAAGAGGCCCAGGGTCATTGCACTGTGCTGTCGTGCTAGCCCCTCAGCCACTGAGGTCCCCAAATGTCTTTTAAGGATCATTCATTCATTTAAATCCTAACACCCACGTCTAAATTGACATCCCCTTCCAACTGCAGTTCATCACCAGTCAAATGCCAAGCCTGTTACACACCCCCACCCACCTTTATACTCTCCCACTAGTTCATCCCCAACCTGTTGTACACCCCCAGCCCCCACCCACCCACCCACCTGACACTCTTCCAGTGGTAGTTCATTCCTAGACACACCAGCTTGTTACACCCCCCACCCCACCCACCTTTATACTCTCCCAGTAATAGTTCACCCCCAACCTGTTGTACACCTTATCTCCAGTTTGTCACAGATATACATCCACAGTCAGATGCCCAGCTTGTTACACATCCCCCACCCACCTTTATACTCTCCCAGTAATAGTTCATCCCCAACCTGTTGTACACCTTATCCCCAGTTTGTCACAGATATACATCCAGTCAGATGCTCAGCTTGTTACACATCCCCCACCCACCTTTATACTCTCCCAGTAATAGTTCATCCCCAACCTGTTGTACACCTTATCTCCAGTTTGTCACAGATATACATCCACAGTCAGATGCTCAGCTTGTTACACATCCCCCACCCACCTTTATACTCTCCCAGTAATAGTTCATCCCCAACCTGTTGTACACCTTATCTCCAGTTTGTCACAGATATACATCCACAGTCAGATGCCCAGCTTGTTACACATCCCCCACCCACCTTTATACTCTCCCAGTAATAGTTCATCCCCAACCTGTTGTACACCTTATCTCCAGTTTGTCACAGATATACATCCACAGTCAGATGCTCAGCTTGTTACACATCCCCCACCCACCTTTATACTCTCCCAGTAATAGTTCACCCCCAACCTGTTGTACACTTTATCTCCAGTTTGTCACAGATATACATCCACAGTCAGATGCCCAGCTTGTTACACATCCCCCACCCACCTTTATACTCTCCCAGTAATAGTTCATCCCCAACCTGTTGTACACCTTATCTCCAGTTTGTCACAGATATACATCCACAGTCAGATGCTCAGCTTGTTACACATCCCCCACCCACCTTTATACTCTCCCAGTAATAGTTCATCCCCAACCTGTTGTACACCTTATCTCCAGTTTGTCACAGATATACATCCACAGTCAGATGCCCAGCTTGTTACACATCCCCCACCCACCTTTATACTCTCCCAGTAATAGTTCACCCCCAACCTGTTGTACACTTTATCTCCAGTTTGTCACAGATATACATCCACAGTCAGATGCCCAGCTTGTTACACATCCCCCACCCACCTTTATACTCTCCCAGTAATAGTTCATCCCCAACCTGTTGTACACCTTATCTCCAGTTTGTCACAGATATACATCCACAGTCAGATGCTCAGCTTGTTACACATCCCCCACCCACCTTTATACTCTCCCAGTAATAGTTCACCCCCAACCTGTTGTACACTTTATCTCCAGTTTGTCACAGATATACATCCACAGTCAGATGCCCAGCTTGTTACACATCCCCCACCCACCTTTATACTCTACCAGTAATAGTTCATCCCCAACCTGTTGTACACCTTATCTCCAGTTTGTCACAGATATACATCCACAGTCAGATGCTCAGCTTGTTACACATCCCCCACCCACCTTTATACTCTCCCGGTAATAGTTCACCCCCAACCTGTTGTACACCTTATCTCCAGTTTGTCACAGATATACATCCACAGTCAGATGCCCAGCTTGTTACACATCCCCCACCCACCTTTATACTCTCCCAGTAATAGTTCATCCCCAACCTGTTGTACACTTTATCTCCAGTTTGTCACAGATATACATCCACAGTCAGATGCTCAGCTTGTTACACATCCCCCACCCACCTTTATACTCTCCCAGTAATAGTTCATCCCCAACCTGTTGTACACCTTATCTCCAGTTTGTCACAGATATACATCCACAGTCAGATGCCCAGCTTGTTACACATCCCCCACCCACCTTTATACTCTCCCAGTAATAGTTCATCCCCAACCTGTTGTACACCTTATCTCCAGTTTGTCACAGATATACATCCACAGTCAGATGCCCAGCTTGTTACACATCCCCCACCCACCTTTATACTCTCCCAGTAATAGTTCATCCCCAACCTGTTGTACACCTTATCTCCAGTTTGTCACAGATATACATCCACAGTCAGATGCCCACCTTGTTACACATCCCCCACCCACCTTTATACTCTCCCAGTAATAGTTCATCCCCAACCTGTTGTACACCTTATCTCCAGTTTGTCACAGATATACATCCAGTCAGATGCTCAGCTTGTTACACACCTCCCACCCACCTTTATACTCTCCCAGTAATAGTTCATCCCCAACCTGTTGTACACCTTATCTCCAGTTTGTCACAGATATACATCCACAGTCAGATGCCCAGCTTGTTACACACACCCCACCAACCCATTGGTAGTTTCTCATCTCCAGTTTTTTGCAGATACATATTCACAGTCAGTTGCCCATCCTGTTACACATCCCCCCACCCACCTGATACTCTCCCAGTGGTAGTTCCTCATCTCCAGTTTGTTACAGATATACATCCCCAGCCAGATGCCCAGCCTGTTACACATCCCCCACCCACCTGATACTCTCCCAGTGGTAGTTCCTCATCTCCAGTTTGTTACAGATATACATCCCCAGCCAGATGCCCAGCCTGTTACACATCCCCCACCCACCTGATACTCTCCCAGTGGTAGTTCCTCATCTCCAGTTTGTTACAGATATACATCCCCAGCCAGATGCCCAGCCTGTTACACATCCCCCACCCACCTGATACTCTCCCAGTGGTAGTTCCTCATCTCCAGTTTGTTACAGATATACATCCCCAGCCAGATGCCCAGCCTGTTACACATCCCCCACCCACCTGATACTCTCCCAGTGGTAGTTCCTCATCTCCAGTTTGTTACAGATATACATCCCCAGCCAGATGCCCAGCCTGTTACACATCCCCCACACACCTGATACTCTCCCAGTGGTAGTTCCTCATCTCCAGTTTGTTACAGATATACATCCCCAGCCAGATGCCCAGTCCGTTACAGATCAACACGTCAAGGACGATCGCATCCCACCAGCACTCTGCGAAGTTTGGCAGTAAATGTGCAAATGCCATCTGTAATCGAAAAGAGAAAACTGAACGTACGTGAATATGAATGATATGAAAGTATGGCAGCTTTTCAAGAGTGTTTCTATCAAATATGCTCAACAGTATTCACATATCCTAATTCCCCAACCTTGTTGCATATGAAAGACAACAATTTATGCACATTTTTGATTTCATTTCGAAAACAAAACTACATTGGTTGGATTGGCCAGTTTCAGGGCTTCAGAAAAAGTATAATTTTATCAGTCAACACAGAAACAATGCCTTCAAAAATGCTTGAAGAAACACAAACACGCAAAAAGTACTTAATGGTTTATCAGCTAAATTTCAGAAATTTGTACCAAAAAAAGTCTTCTTGTTATATGTAGAATAAAATGTGTTCATACCGGACAAAATAGTGCCACAAATTTTACTCACCAATCTCCAGCAGAATATCAACAGTTCAGTTAGTACCTTCGTGCCAAAAACTCACCTCTGTAGCCTCCAACAGAAAATCAATAGTTCAGTTAGTGCAACAGTGCAAAAAACTCACCTCTGTAATCTCCCACATGATACTGATGGTCCAGCAGATGCCATAGTGCCGGATCAGTAGTGCCTTCAGTGCCCAGCCCCAAAAATGTGAGAAGGCAAAGAAATCGAATGATGCCCAGAATCGTGCCAATGTGATGTGAGAACAGTTCACAGCGTATTCCTGAGAAAATAAACACAGTGGTCTGAGTGCCCCTAAATTTATTTGTCATACTCACGAATACAAAACTATGGTCCAATAACCATCCATAGGTTGCTGATGCATAACATAAAGGAAACTGACTGGAACGAAACCACAAAAGTACTGAATATCCATGTAGGTGTTTCACGGGTTTAATCAATTTAATCATGATAATGGTGGTGACCAAGTTTAAGTGTGAAGGAAAGGAAAACAAAAGCAGGACTAAAAATCATCCATCTTTGCAGAGTACATGTAGGTGTTGATATGTACCTATTACTGGGGGTCTTCGTGGCCCACATCTAAATTAATTAATATGTACCTATTACTGGGGGTCTTCGTGGCCCACATCTAGATTAATTAATATGTACCTATTACTGGGGGTCTTCGTGGCCCACATCTAGACTAATTAATATGTACCTATTACTGGGGGTCTTCATGGCCCACATCTAGATTAATTATAACGCTATATTACAGCACTATCCCAAAGAAGCCTCTCACCCATGTGATTGATGTGAGTTCAAGTCCAGCTCATGGTGGCTTCTTTTCTTACGTATGTCGTATGCCAGCAACCTGCAGATGGTCACCATAATGGTGTCTGCCGTTGTACATGTGAAATATTCTTGATTATGCGTAAAACACCAACAAAGTCGATAATTATATGCAGATTATACTTTATCAACGAAATCAAGCTTCAATACCATGCATGTAAATTTCTGAACATCCTGTCGAGCAAACGGGGCTTTGGACTTGCACATGCACCAGGGCTATGTAACTCAGCAGTCTGTTCTACAACCTTACTTACAAGGACACTGGAAACAGAGACTGTATCTAATGGCATGGGATGCAGAAGAATTCCCTGTGCTACAACTCGTACCAATGCATGTATACAAAATTCTGACATTTTCACCAGACGTCCCACACCAGATAAATACCTTCTCGTCTGTGCTGCTATTTCTTAAGTCTGGATATAACCAGCCAATCATCTTCTTAACGTCACTAAAACTTTGAAACAAGATGAACACCAGCAGAAGGAAGTAGAGTACACTGATACCTGACAGAAAATAAATACACACAAATAAGTAAACTATGTAAACTAGTAAATATGTAAAATGTTAAATGCCTATATGACAGTTTAAAACAGAAGCTAAACGTTTTGCACTATACATTCATTACAGGCACTGACAGATACAGCAATCTAATCCATGATGGCCTTTGATAAAGTTAACTCATTAGCTGTTAAATTTGTGACTTTATCGCATGTTCATAGAACAATGGAAATTCACATTAACAAGACGAGAACAACTTAACAATGAGTAACTTGCAGCCCTTAATGGCCCTCATGGAGCCACACTGAAATCCACATCTTCAAAACATGAGCAAACATCTCATAAACTCACCAAACACCATCCTCCATATGGCTGGGTGGGGTCTTGTAAAGGGGCCTGGGAAGAAGAAAAGAAGTTACTACATTCATGATTGCATGTGTAAGCGTCTGCATGATGTGGCATAAATATTGTAACATTTTCTTTGTTTGCAGTACAGTAAAAAGAACGGCACATCAGATGCAGACGTATTTTGAATTTTCCCAATAGTGTGAAATGTGAAAAACTAGCCTATCACACCTTACGACATTATATGTAGCGTTAATAGTTTGTGACACTTCTATTAGATAGATGTACAATGTATGTTTCAGGAAAAGGCTGTTATAGTAAAATCCGAAAAATTCATCACAAAGAAAAAAAAAACACACACACACTGCTTACATGTATGTGTTTTAATTAATGCTATTTTGTGGCTAGATTTCTCACAACATTAGAGTACGTGGGAAGGTCTGCAGGCAACCTGCGGATGGTCGTGGGTTTCCCCCTGGTTTTGGCCAGTTTCCTCCCACCATAATGCTGGCCGCCGTCGTATAAGTGAAATATTCTTGAGCAAGGCGTAAAACACCAATCAAAGAAACAAACATTAGAAGGTTTTTTTGGGGGTTTTTTTTGGGTGCTAAATGTACTAAATTTTAACTGGGAAGAGAATTGGATGCAATTGTAAGCCTACATGTTCCTGACACTTCTTATAGGCCAAAGCCCATGTGTAAAATGTATTTATTTATTTGATAGTTGTTTTATGCCGCACTCATGAATATTTCATTTATACAACGGCAGCCAGCATTATGGTGGGAGAAAAACGGGGAGAGCCCCGAGGAATCCCACGACTATCCGGAGGTTGCTGCCAGACCTTCCCACTTACGGCCAGAGAGGAAGCAAGCATGAGCTGGACTTGAATTCACAGCGGACGCATTGGTGAGAGGGTCCTGGGTCATTACGTTGTGCTAGCGAACTACCCAACTGAGCCACGGAGGCAGATGTAAACTGTATGCCTTAAGTCAATACAATATACGTACAGTACAGTACAGTACAGAACTCCTCTTAGGCCATCAATAAGATCATATATGTTGGGTGTAACCCGACCGACTTTGACAGATTTTTACCTCTCTCAATGATAAATAATCTTCAAAATCACGATCTTTTTCATCAGTCAGAATAAAGCAATAAGGCTTCCCTACTATCCTTCTCTAGTTTTCTCGACGGGGTGAGTTATGCCCAACAAATAATCTTTCAAAGTTGGGCTGAGAGTTGCTTTTCAGGTACGTGCGCACGTATGCCGTACTAGAAAACACTTTTGAAGCATTCAAAAGTCTTTAGCTGGAGAATTAAAATTATACATACGGCCACATGTTTCCTGTTGTTACAAGTCAAACTAAAAGTTCAGTGCACATACACTGTATACCTGCAGGCCTCCTTGTAGATGCATCCCTGGTGTAGTACACCGGTTACAAGGTGTACATAACATCATAAAGATTATCAGAAACAAAACCAAGATGTCTTGTGCATCAAGGGAAGAGCTCATAAGTCGGAACAGCCGATGGGACAAGGTGGTGTGCCGATGTAGGATCCAGCCGTTCGTGTCTAATCTCTAGAAACGGACAGCCGGCTATGTAGGAATAACCAGCAGGTCGGACACATGCATGGGATGTGGCTTGATAGGAGACAAGTCAGTCTCAAACACTTTAGCGTTCTCATACGAGCTAAATCTGAAGCTACGACTCTCTTGTCGAGTCAACAAAGATTTAAGTCTCAGGCATTTTACATGTTCGTCCCAGTAATAAAAAAATATTTAGGTGAAAGGAAAGCATTTGGGGACTGAAACATCCAGACTGAAAGTTTGGTTTTAAATGTTTGTAAGTTGTCATACCTGAACATGGTGTTGGCAGGTGTGCAAATGGATGCATACATACCTGTAGAAATACACCCATCACATTGCAACTATTTTGAAACAATGTATTACTGTAATTGAGACGCCAACATTTCCTGAGAGCTCACAGTCAGGTGTCTGTAATGGACAGCTTGAAGAATTCAACATTGACCAATTATATTATTTATTTTCAGTGACCTGCCCCTTGGGATAATTGCAACTGTATTGTTTTGGAGGGAATAATGACTGATTGGCAGCTCAATGCGAATATATTTGAAAATTTTCCCACACGTTGGCCTGTGCTGAAGAGGTTCGTTTGGGGGGGCCGATGTGGGCTATATCGCAATGCTATCACGCATTCAGATATAACAGATATGAAAAGATAGGGGGTGAGGAAATAGCTGCAAATTTAGACTCATGTTTGAAATGCTTTGAATACTGGGATATATGCTGGGAAGAAAATTTCTTCATAGCTGATAAAACAGTTGTAAACCACTCAGGCTCATGGTACATGTGTGGTGATTCAGTGTAGCACCATCACTTCTTCAAGAATTCAAACTATAAAACCAGCTCGTTGGCCACTGAATTAAATCCTTGGATAGCGTTTTGTTTACTTCATGTGACAGAAACAGGGCGCACATGTAGGCGTATACACTTCTGCATGTATGGAAAGCATCACCTTATTGAGCCTCAATGTTACCTACTGAGGGCGACCAGATTGGGCTGATGGGAACAAAATGTCCGGCTTGCCCAGAATGGGGAGGGAATTATCCTTTGATGTGACTTGTGGTGTTAATTGTTTTCACTGCGAGATCTCCCATACACATACACCTTCACAGTGAATTACTTACAACTTTCAACAAGAGACGGAATTAGTATGTACATACGCAAACCGATTCTATCTTACATCTTAGGCATTTCAGTGAATTAAACCATCACAAAAAAGGTTACCCTGTGTGTGCTTTAGTGATTTCATAACCGCTGAAGGTATCGTAAAATACATCTGCGGTCAGATCGGGTCTGCAGTTGTAGTGGTTGATAGGTCCTTTGATTGTGATTTGCATGCGGTACCAACTCCGCATTTGTTTATACTTGAATACTCAGTCGCTTATATAGACCGATGCCCCAATCTCCACACAATGAATGCTGTTGTAAGATCATTAGAGTTTACACTGATAAGGTGTAATAGTGTCTGAGTGTACTGGTATACAAATGAACGGTGTGAAATTGAATTATATTCCCATGTACCCAGCATAAGCAAATGGTGAGTCCTTCATGTTTGATGCATAAAGCTACAGCACATCCAGAATCTGCACTGTTTTGGAGTCTTACTCTACCGGGCGTTTCGTGTTGTATAAACATTTCAAAATGGTAAATGAAGAGGATCATACACACATGGTTTCATTTTGTGGAAAATCGCCAAATATGTACAACTATGTACACGTAGACAATGTACACAGACTATGTACACGTAGGCCTATAGTATATGGACTGAACAAAGAACTTCAACACTGTTTCAAATACATAATCTTTAAGGCACATTTACTAGGTTTTACAAGCATGGTTTGCTTCCTCAAGAGGCCGATATCACGTTGGCAAGTTGAGGAATTAGTGTATCATCAAGTTACAATTATGGCACATGTATACTTCATTTAATGCACCTGACCTAAAATTTTGTCCACACCTGAATAGTACAATGCGCCCATTTTGCCAGATGTTTTACACAGCTTCTTCAAGCAAATACATGTACCATCTCATGATAAAAAAAACTCACAGATGATCTTCCAGGAGCTGGATTTGAGCATGCAACTTCATAACCTAGTTCAAAGGTTATATATTTGTAGGCATGAACCCATTATACACCTTGGCCAACAATAACCCTCATCTCTTCTTGTGAAAAGTCGACTGGGTGTCAAATGTTTGTGAGTGAGTTATTGAGTCCTTGGGGTTTAACATCGCACTCAACAATTTTTCAGTCATATGATGATGAAGAAATCCTTAAGGTGCATGTAATGTGCCGCCTTGTCGCAGGACGGTTTTCCACTGCTCTTATATCTAGTGCTGCTCCCTCTTTTAAAGTCTTAGGTGTGACTCGACCCAGACTTGACCCTGTATCTACCGCTCCCGACAAATGTTTGCGAGTTAACTTCTTGTTCATATATACATGTACACAACATGTAACTGTGTTGTAATGACAGAAACTAAGAGCTCATATACCAGTCATAGCTAAGTGACATTTTCCCTTTAGCCCAGTTTATAGAGCTGGACTTCAGTCTGGAGATCCAAGTTCAAATCCTGGTGTGACCCACACAGAAAATCTTTCAATCATTATATATACTCACCATTAGGAAAGGCCAGAACGCTGATGATCATGAAGAAGAAGACCACACAACAAACCCCACCCCAGATATTAGCCTCTGAACTGTCATTCTCCCTGTAAACACACCAAATACACAATCATGAAAATAAACAAAATACACACAATGGTAAAAATATGCAATATACACACAAGCATCAAAATACACCCAGCCATGAAAATAAATAAAATACAACATACAAGCATGGAAACACACAAGCTTGAAAACAAACAAAATACAATACATACAAGCATGAAAGCAAACAAAATACCATATGTACAAGTATGAAAACAAACAAAATACAATACGTACAAGCATGAAAAAAAAACAAAATAAATACAATCACGAAAAACAAACAAAATCCACACAAGCCAGAAAACAAACAAAATACACACAAGCAGGAAAACAAACAAAATACATACAAGTAGGAAAACATGAAAACAAACAAAATCCACGCAAGCTTGACAACAAACAAAATACACACAAGCCTGAAAACAAACTACATACATACAAGCATGAAAAACATGCAAAATACACACAAGCATGTAAGCAAACAAAATACATCCAAGCATGAAAACACACACAATACACACCCAATATGAAAATACAGGCTGCATGATATAAAGCCTGATATTGTCTGTGCAAGTCATCCCCTGGGGTTCTAAAGTGGATATGTAACTATCACAAATACATATGGCTCTAATTACAACCTGCAAGGCTTTTATTAATATACAGCTAAACGTTTACAGATTGAAACACGTCTACTTATTAACACATGACTTCAGCGGTGTGTAGCGATGTGACTATTAGTGACCGTTTTCAGGTTTAACAAAAAATAGAATTGTGTACAGTGTCTACTACTTGTTTCTACGTGTTCCATGTATACAGAGCCTCTGAGAAGAGCAAATTAATTGTCAATTTTAGTTACCCTCTTTAAATGAAGGTTTCACTCATTCATTTATTCTTCTTGTATGCATGTTAACCTGCATACAGGATGCTCCTGGGCTAGCAGGTTCGGTTCTTTGAGCCTGTATACATTTGCGCTCTACACCTCATCACCTACACATACAGTGAATATTGATTCTTTCACCACATTTGCCACACGTTTTCCTTGCCTCACTGCCATGCACCCACAAAAAGAAAACCATTAGTGTGATAAACAGTTATAAAATGCCTTGTACTATTTGCAGGACATTATATACATAATGTATTACATCTGCTGGACTGCAGTTAGATTTTCTCACATCCAAATATTAATCATTTTTCCCTAGCTTTCCAAATGAACCATTGTTTGTTTACACTGATTCTCCTCTCAACCTATTTCAGGTTCCATAATATGTCGTAGTTACATGTATTAGCCATCAAAAAAAAAAAAAAAGAAAAATAGAATTTCCCAACCAACCTACATCCTATGTTTTCTGAAAGGGTTCACTGTGTCACTTTCTACATTTGATTTATATATTTCTTTATTTGATTGGTGTTGTATGTTGTACACAAGAATATTTCACTTATATGACGGCGGCCAGCATTATGGTGGGAGGAAACCGAGCAGAGCCCCGAGGAATCCCATGACGATCCGAAAGCTGCTGGCAGATTTTCCCACTTACTGCCGGAGAGGAAGCCAGCATGAGCTTGACTTGAACTCACAGAAGCCTTCTACATTAGAAAGTATATACATGTGAACTAGTTTGACCATTTCACCAGCACCTAGGTCAGTCCCAATGCTAATAACATGCCATATTTTCACCTACAGTTCAGCTATGTTTAAGTGACATATTTTGCTTCATACTGAGTGATTCATCCATTTTGTATCATTTTAAAACATAGATGTACTGAATGTGCATTTTTATAGGCTAAACTACAAACACAGCAAAACAACATTATTTATTAATAATATAATGCTGCCTCACTGGAACACCATGTCAAAGACACCCCAACATGTCAAGAGTTTACCATCACAGAACAGGCAGGCAGGTACAAGTACATGTTTGTGGCTCAGGATCAAAGTACCACCTAAGCCTGCAGTTATCTTTTTTTTTTTTTCTTTTTTTTTTCCTTTTTCTGACAACACGCAATATGGTCGAGGGTCAGCATTATCCATTATTTCTCCTGCGACCTCTACAATGCCTAACTCATGGCCTTTGATGCCGATACTTTTCCTTTATCCACCCAAGACAATAATCCGTTCTGAACAGAGTTGTTGATTATTAACCGTGTTACTACCTCAGCCTTGGCAGGCTGTAATCTCTCCTTCAAGTTGTGTCTATAGGACTAATCCTGTAAAGCAAACTAAATCCCACATCAATCATTAGCTATCACATTGACACATGCACCAAATAAACCTCCATTACTGTAAATCTTTAACCTTTTCGACCTCTTTTCAGGACTTTTTTCAGTGTAATTTATGCATACAATTATCATGAAAAGGACACTAAAAATGATTTCGTTGTGTCACTAAAAATGCAAGCTTCATAAAACGGTGCAAATTTATTTCTCTACACCCCACAGTTCTCTAAGAATCACTGAAATTTTTGGTCACAGAGGTGGTTGAAAAGGTTGAAGAATTAGGGTACATATGGCTGTGTAGAGGTTCACAGCTCTATATTTCCCGCATATTTCCCTCTGGTAGGCATGCTCATGTGCCTTCATTCATTTATTTAATTGTTGCTTACTGTCATGCTGAACATTTTTTAACTTATACGCTGGAGAAAAGTTTTGTGGGTAGAGGATTAACCGAGGTGCACAGAGTATCATCAACCTTAGGCAAGTTACCTGGATATTAACAAATTTTTCCCCTCATGTGACATAAAAATATGCACACCATATTGGTGAAAGACAAGAAGTCTTCACACATGTGTCATTGACCACTTTATATTGTCAGCAAGGCACTACAATCAATGAGAGCAAAGGAATCTACAAAATTCTCTGTCCTAGGCCAGGTTTGACCCCCTCTAATGGGTCATAGCAATTGAAAGACAAGTGCCTAGACTACACCACAGCCCATTCCCGCATGTGCCTTTGAAGTTCCGAACTTCAGGTTTATGCGCATATAATGTTAATCTACAAATTTGATTTTGAACTCTTCTGGCAGATTTATTTATTATTTATTTATTTGATTGGTGTTTTACGCCATCTACTCAAGAAACATTTCATTTACATGACTGCCGCCAGCAGGATGGTGAGATGAACCCAGTCAGAGTGAGGGAAACCCATGACCATCAGCAGGTTGTTGCCACACCTTCCCACGTAGTCCCAGAACTTCTAATATAATATGAATGCGTGCTACAAGTACGTGTACATACATGGAAATGTACAGATCCAGCAGGAGTAAATACATGTACATGTAGGTGTACACACATGGAAATGTACAGATCCAGCAGCAGTAAATACATGTACATGTACATACATGGAAATGTACAGATCCAGCAGGAGTAAATACATGTACATGTACAGATCCAGCAGGAGTAAGTACGTGTACATACATGGAAATGTACAAATCCAGCAGAGGTAAATACATGTACATGTATGTGTACCTACATGGAAATGTACAGATCCAGCAGGAGTAAATACATGTGCATGGAAATGTACGGATCCAGCAGCAGTAAATACATGTACATGTATGTGTACCTACATGGTCACACATCCATGGACATGTATGCAAATGTAAACAGAAAACAATATTTTAAGAGCACTGGAGGAAAACGCATGAAGCATGATATCCAATTCATGCACATGTACACATGTCTATCCATCCGTTCCATGACTAATTCTGTGCATTTTCCATGATTTTGTTAAAGTGCTCCTTCAGTCCTAAGAAACATAAGGTTGAAATATTAAACTGAATATGAAGGGTACCCTGTGGAATAATAGCTAGCACCATGGTTCAAAAAAATTTACTCCTATAATAAGAGTCCTGAAAAACAACAACTTCGACAGTTTCCCTAAAATTTTCCTGCTGTGACCTAGTAATATTCCTGAATATCAATGAAGCTGATATGACGTCGCGTAAGGCTGATACCCTGGGCTGATGTCATGCGCGTTAGAAAGTATGATGTCATTTGTTGCTGTAAGTCAGTGATGGGTGATGTCAAGTGTTCTTGCAAAAGGTCACACAAGGCCAAACTGGAAACAGCAGAAAACTTTTGTTTCCGCATTATCCTCCCAAACTAACAACAACGGCTTTAATACAATGCGTTTTTTTTTTCTACAATTTAAGAACACAATTGCAATTATCTTGATCCTTATCATTTAACCTTGCCTTTAAGACATACATGTCTTAACACTAAATTAACTCTTTGATCTGAGTTAATTCTTTGATGAACAGGCATTCAAATTTACTGAAAGTGGGAAAAGGACGATTCACATAAACTGTTTACCGGAACATCAAATATTACACACCCTAATTTCAAAATCTTTTGGGCACCTTTCAGTGCAAGTTATGCACATTTTTAATTTGACTTTGGGACCGTTTTGTTAAAAAAAATTACACTGATTGGATTATTTCAGGGTTTCACAAAAAGTACAATATTTTCTGTCATAAGAAAATGATACCTTCAGACTATGCTTGAAGAAAGACCTTGCCCACTTGCGAAAGGAAGGAAGAATTACAGTGCCACAAATTACCTAAAACTTCGCCCATGGCTAAGTTGCACATTTTGCAAAATTCAGAAAGCTTTGTTGATTATGTCCAGAAAGCTATTTTGAGATTTGTTTAGAAGGCAGTACCATGTCCTCCTGGAAAAATGTAAGTTTCAGCACCAAAGGTAATATTTTGGAGCATTTTGTGTTTCACCCAGTTTTAGGTCATTTATCGTAAATACTCATATATATATATACATCAATGCTTTCAAAGAGACCATTGATCAGGAAATTAAGACTCAGAGGATTTAAGATTAAACCTAAATTTATCTGACGGGCCCCCTGAATTTGTCATGAAAGACAATAACATAGTCCCTCTGTGTGGCATCAATACATTTCCATGTGTAGTCTCCACAACAGGACATTTCAACGTCGACTCTGCCCAACTAGCAGCAGAGGTTTAGCTGGCAGCCTCCAAGCTCCAAACCAAGCCCAAGGACAGTAGCTGAATGTTCATGTAGCAATGAATATTTGATAACATACAATTTCATATGCAAAAGATGTGTTCCCAGAGCACATTTGCTACAAACACGATGTCGCATTCATAATCTTGCTGAAGGACAATATCTCAATGGAAATGGAGCTACTTTGTTGAAAATGGACTGAGAGAGTTGATATTGCCCTTGGGTTACACCAATATCCAAGAGACAGACTGTCAGACAATTGTTAGAGAAATGGTTCATCGCATACATCTGATGCATATGAGCTATATTTAGAGCACTCCTCAGGCATGTACATAGATCCATAAATGGCAGACACCACCCATAAGAAAAACTCACAAAACCACTCTTTTTTTCAGACAATAACGAGGACCAATTTACATTCCTGTACAGAAAGCAAGTAAGTTATTGAGGATTGTCGGTGCAGATCGAGCAAAGCCCAGAATGCATGCAATACAGTAATGAGAATGCACGCCATACAGTAATGAGAATGCATGCCATACAGTAATGAGAGTGCAGCGTTATCTACATCTACTGTATACATGTACATGCACATCGCATGTAAAATAACCATGTAAGATACATGTAGACAAGTCAGGGGTCAAAAAGTTAATATTTTTTTTTTATTTTTGATCGGTGTACTCAAGAACACCATACTCAAGAATATTTCCCTTATACAACGGCGGCCAGCATTATGGTGGGTGGAAACCGGGCAGAGCCCGGGGGAAACCCACGACTATCTGCAGGTTGCTGGCAGACCTTCCCACATACGGCCGTAGAGGAAGCCAGCATGAGCTGGTCTTGAACTCACAGCGACCGCATTGGTCAGAGGCTTCTGGATCACTACGCTGCGCTAGCACGCTAACCAACTGAGCCACGGAGGACCCTGTTAATATAGTAGTCGTTCACTTGTTTTCGTTTTTTTATTTATTTATTTGATTGGTGTTTTACGCCCTACTCAAGAACATTTAACTTACACGATGGCGGCCAGCATTATGGTGGGAGGAAACCGGGCAGAGCCCGGGGGAAACCCATAACCATCCGCAGGTTGCTGCCAGACCTTGCCACGTACGGCCGGAGAGGAAGCCAGCATGCACTTGTTTTTAAGAGCTCAGATTAAAAGTGATGATCTAAAATTAAACTATACATTTCGTCCATGACTAACTTGCCCTTTTTTTTTTTTGCAGAGTCTGAGAGTTCTATTGATTTTAGAAAGGTGTTTTGAGGTTTGCTTGGAGCATGGGATGATATTCCAAGTTTCTGCAACAAAAACTGATGATTTACGGTAGATGTCTTTCACCAATTACAAGAACATGTACCGCTGTAAAATGTTTCTGAACACAGACTTAAAACATAAACTGCCTTTTAAGCATCCCTGGTGCACATGTAGGCGTATATATCCAAAATATTTTGCTACATGTAGTACACATCTGTATATGTGATTTATTTATTCAATATATTGATATACTCAAGAATATTTGTATATCAAGAATATACAAAGTACTCAAGAATATTTAACTTATAAGACAGCGGCCAGCATTATGGTGTGAGGAAACCAGGCAGAGCCCGGGGAGAAACAGACAACCATCCGCAGGTTGCTGACAGACCTTCCCACTTACGCCCGGGGAGGAAGCCAGCATGAGCTGGACTTAAACTCACAGCAACCGCACTGGTGAGAGGCTTCTCCGTCATTACACTGTGCTAGCGTGCTAAGCAAAGGACTCACAGACACCACCACCCCCCACCCCCACCCCCGCCCAACTGTATGTGATCAGAAAATGAATGGATTAGACAAGAAGGAAATGCCATCTGTTACACATCAGATTGAACATAAATATAATATCTATATGCACATGTCTAACATAGGTTTAGCCGATGCGGTGGGGGGGGGGGGGGGGGGGGGTGAGGTGTGCTTGGGTTAGTGTTGGTTAAGATGCCTTATAGATTAACTTTGGAGAGATATGAAAAACAGGAGAAAATTGCAAATGAGATGGTCTGATTTCAAACCCTGGCTAAATCTATGATGCCTGAGGCAAACGTATGACTTTGTCATTACAGACTGAGATACATTTTAACATTTGCATACTGAATACCTGGCCATGACCGAATGTGGTACCCATATAAAGCAAATACGGGTTGAAACTCACACCAATTACCTGTTTCCAAATTCAGAAAAATTGCTGAAAACCCCAAAACACTAGCTTGAGCCTTAATGAACGCTTTCTGTTTCTGTTTTCTTGATGGGCTTCTTATTTTTTTATTCATTTACTTTATTGTTGTTTTACACCGTACTCAAGAATAATTTATTTATATCACGGCAGCCAGCAACATGGCGACAGAACGAACAGAGCCCGAGGATGATGAGCCTTTAATGAGACCGATGAGCATTTCTGTACATTCTGACAGCACTTTTTTTCTTGAATACAATTTCAATTTTATCCCAAAATTCTGAGATCCCAGCAGTACCCAACTAACCAAATTTCAGAGCTGTACTCATCCCTGGTAAACTGTATCATATACATGTATGTACATGTACATTTCCATTTGGCGAATTGAGAATTAATCATGAGGTATGATGACAAACATGCCCATTGTAATTTCCCAGCAGGTCTCCTTCATTCTGCCCACACACACACACACACATATTACTACTCAGACTGATTTATGACAACAACAACACAGTACTTTATGATCCAGACCATAATGGTGCATGCATGAAGCTGGATAATGGTATCAATATTACATATCAAGCTCTATTTAAGCAATCCATGAAAACACTGGTAGGGTATCGACTTCCGAGAAAGCTTGATCAAATCACATGAGCCATTCACCAACACCCTTTCACAGATTATGCAGTATCATTTATTGATCTGCTGAAATTGCACACTCATTACAGGGGACATGGATAAAAAAATAAAAATTAAAAAAGGGAGAGGTTAAACATGCGTCCAGCACTGATGAGTTACACCACTTGCCCCTCAGGGCAGGCCTTTCGGGGGTTCATTATAAAGGAAACCTGAGAGCTCACTGCATGATATTACTGAATTTGCACGCTAGCACAGCGTAATGACCAAGGAGTCTGTCACCAGTGCGGTCGCTGTGAGTTCAAGTCCAGCTAATGCTGGCTTCCTCTCCAGCCGTACATGGAAAGGTCTCAGCAACCTGCGTATGGTCGTGGGTTTCCCTCAAGCTCTTCCTGGTTTCCACCCATCATAATGTTGGCCGCTGTTGTATAAGTGAAATATTCTTGAGTACGGTGTAAAACACCAATCAAATAAATAAATCACTGAATTAGCTCCAGGATTAATACTGTAAATCTTCAACCTTTTCGATCTCCCTAGGCACTGTTTTCAGAGAATACACACATAGTTATTATGTAAACGATGCTAAAAAATTGATTTGGTTGTGTCACTAAAGATACAAGTTTCATGAAACTGTGCAAATTATTTCCCTACACCTTATAGTTGTCTCAGAACGTTTCAGAATATTGGTTTCAGTGGTGGCTGAAAATGTTGAAAAATTATGGTAAACTTAAAACCACAACAACTTTTGGTCTAACCTCTTGCATCTGTCAGCAACTGTTAGATCGATCAATCCTCAAATCCTTGTATTTATTTTCAACTGTTAGATCAATCTAGCCTCAAATTCTTGCAGGGGCCTCCATGGTTCAGTTCGTTAGTGCGCTAGCGTTCATGCTGGCTTCCTCTCCAGCCGTATGTGGGAAGGTCTGTCAGCAAACCTGCAGATGGTCATGGGTTTCCCAAGGCTGTGCCCTGTTTCCTACCACCATAATGCTGGCCGCTGTCGTACAAGTCAAATATTTTTTTTACAACGTGAACACCAATCAAATAAATAAATATATCAAATTCTTGTATTTATCCTCATCTGTTAGATCAATCTATCCTCAATTTTGCTCTCCTTTATTGCAATTGCCTTTGTGCAGACTTTTTTATACCTACAGGCACACGCAGGCTAAGCTAGGGTAACAAGCTCTGGCGGGTGCATCGCAGTGCAAACAATTCTGGGGGCACAGAGAACACGATGTAATTTGTGACAGTCACAAAGGCAGTGTGCTCCACATGTGGAGGCACTCAGACAACCAGCATCAATCAATACCGGCCAACCAGGGAGTACACGAACATCCTCATTCCCAGATTCTCAGTAAAACTGGCACTAAATCACTCCGCCCAGTAACCCAGCACAAGATCACTAAATCAGCAGGTCTGGGCAAAAGGCCTCAAGTAAATCGGTTGGAAATCTCAAGAACAAGCAGTACCTTCTTGAAGGTGTCACACTCAAGGTGAATGGTTGTATGAGCTTTGAACGTGGAAGGAGACTCCTGTATACTGTTTGTTTACGAATGTAATCCATTTTATTTATCTGATTGGTGTTTTACCCTGTACTCAAGAACTAACATATATTCAGAGAAATGATGGCAGCTAGGTGCAAGGAAATCGGGCAGAACACAGGGGAAACCCATGATCATCCATAGGTTGCTGGAAGACCTTCTCACGTACAGCCATAGAGGCAGCCAAACATGATATGAACATGAACTCATAGCAAGCGTATTGGTGAGAGACATACTAACCACTCAACCATGGAGGGCACTCCACCCCACCCATGTAATTCTGACACCAGCCAAAATGGGAATGGGTCACCTCATTTGTGCTTATTAGCTGTAAGGACAGTTCAGTAAAAGTGACAATGATGCACACTGACAGTGGCCTATGTGATCAAACATTGGCGTATGTGTGTAATGACACTGGGTGCGGCAGTAGCTACACAATGAAGTATTAATGACAGTGGTTCAGGTGGTAGCTACACACTGCAGTATTAATGACAGTGGTTGTGGCAACGACTGTTTGTTATGATGGAAATGACATTCGCTGTGATGGTGGCAGTGGTTGTGAAAGTGGTATTATAAGATGGGAATTGTGCTGGTAATAACAGTAGTTGTGATGTTGTAATGACGATCATTGCAATAATGGTAATGACAGTGGTTGTGATGGTGGTAATGACAGTGGTTTGGATGATGGTAATGAGTCATCTTAATGACAGTAATGGCCGAAAATGTGATGTTGGTAATGACAGTCATCTTTATGGTAAAGACAGTCATCTTGATAGTAATGGCAGTAGTTGTAATGATGACAATGACAATAATGGCATTAATGACAATAATGGCAATGGATGTGATGATGATAAGGACAGTCACCTTAATGACAGTAATGGCAGTGAATGTGATGATCCTGATAACAGTAATGGCAGTGGATGTGATAATGATAATAACAGTCATCTTGATGACAGTAATGGCAATGGATGTGATGGTGGTAATGACAGTCACCTTGATGACACTAATGGCAGTGGATGTGATGATAATGACACTCACTCTGACAGTCAAGGCAGTATATGTGATAATGGTAATCAGTCACCTACATGATAAGTAACGGCAGTGGTTGTGATGACAGCAATGGCAGTATTTGTGACAATAGTTGTAATGAGTTACCACTGTCATTACCAAATGACAGTGGTAACTTGTGATGGTGCCATCATCAGCATCAGTGTTTTTTTTTTTAATGCTGCTTTAATTAATTACAATAAAAACAAAGATAGTAAGTTATAGGGGTGGGAACAATAAAGCAGTTTAGCAGTCCCACTACACGACTTTCATAACACACCATATGTTACCAGCTGATCCTAGCTCACCTAAGGGAGAATGTCTCCTACCTCCAACCACTGTATTAAACCTCGCACCCCCAACCCTCTCATCCGATTCTGTACCAGGACTTGCCCCTATTAAGTTAATAACAATACCCAGCGCATTCGCATTATTCTACTCAAACTGTAATCAGATTTAACACTTCAATGCAGCTGTGCAGGCCTGTCTGGTCAGATCAGCCTCAATGGTGCAAACAACACTTCTACTGGAGTAAGCCAGACCAGAGTGTCTGAACCACAAGGTATCTGCCCAGTTACATCCCACCATATTGCTGGTTGCCATTGTACACGTTTAAGTGAAATATTCTTGAGTATGGCGTAAAAAACCATTCCAATAAATAAATAAACTTGTGTGTCAGCACTACAAAGTTGTATGTACGTGTATGAAGACATATCATTGGGCCATCGTACATGTAGTCAGGCTTTGCGTATGGTCATGGGTTTCCTCCGGGATCAGCCCGGTTTCCCCCCACCACAATGCTGGACGCCGTCGAATAAGTGAAATATTCTTGAGCAGGGTGTAAAACACCAATCAAATAAATAAATAAATTTATCACAATCTAAATGGATTCCTGCTGATTCACCTTATGGGAATCTAGTCCAAAACTGGTGAGGATCATTCTACTCTATAAACTGCTAAGATTAAAACCATACTTGTAAACTCAAACCATTAACATGGCCCATGCATGTAAAATTAACAAGCACCCATGGTACTGAACAATTCAATTCTAATCTTCCCTAATCCCCACATGTACTTACATGTATGAACGTAAATCTCCAAAATGTCTGCAGTTTATTTATTTATTTATTTCACTTGTGTTCTATACACTGCGTGTTCTGCCCACCATTACGGTGAGAGGAAACTGGGCTCCACAGTTCACGTACATATGCATACTACAGAATATAGGTGTACTATACCCTATACAATTATGTCACAAGAAAGTGAGACGTGTCTTAATCTGCTTAGTGTCTCCAGGGAGCTTATATTCAACGTTGTGTTTGAATTAAATCACCATGTTGCATACACGAACAGCTGCAATCAAAGAGCAACTGAAACCCAGATACATACTTTAATTATCAACAACTTATAAACTAGCATAGTACACAATTCAGATACTGATTTCATTCATTCACCTGGAACATTCCTTTCATTTTTTTTTACCATTGTATATAAAACTGTTGACAGCTTCTCTATGCTTGGATCTCTCTTAATTTTATACTTTAAATATTTTCCACATTAACTTATTTGTGTTTTTGAGGAATTTCCCCATGCAGTTTTTAACCTGGAAAGTTGATTTTGGTTGACGGCGGGTCTATAAATATCTGTTTTGACCCCTAGATCTGAGAAAGTATTCTGACGAAATTCACATTAGTACAGACACCTGGTGTAAAAACATGGAAATCAGACACCATGAATTTTAAATCCAGATAAGTCTATGCGTACCCATTCCCCCATGTATATAATATTGGTAAACCGCCAGACAAAGACAGAACCTACAAAAACAAGGTGAATGACATAAAATTTCGTTCATGACTAAGTTGCACATTTTGTCCAATTCTAAGAGTTCTGTTGAATCTGTGCTTAGAAAGGTATTCTGAGGTTTGTTTGGAGCGCTGACTGAATATCTAATAAAAAACTGTAAGTGTCAGCACTAAATGTAATATTTTATGGCATTTATTTGCCTCTAAAAATACACTTTTTGAGCCGAACTGTGTCATTGACTGTAAATATACAAGACGCTGCCTTCCTCTTGGGCTGTACGTGGGAAGTTCTGGCAAAACACCTGCGGAGGGTCGTGGGTTTCCCCCGGGCTCTGCCCGGTTTCCACCCACCATAATGCTGGCCGCCATCGTATAAGTTAAATATTCTTGAGTACGGCGTAAAACACCAATCAAAACAAAATAAATATACAAGATATTGGACACACTAGGACTAGTTACTATGCACATATACACATAACGTATACAAGTAGATATTACATACAGACCCCAAAAGGCTGTCTAATACTAGTCTACAATGTATCTCCATTTCCATGCTTCAACACCACTGCATGCCCATACTAATGCTTCAGGACAGATGTACTACTGCTATGAAGAAGGCATAGATGGTATATGTGCATGTACATTACTCGAGGCCACTTTCTTACAACTTTTACGAGTCATTATACAGTCAGAAGGACTTAAGACAGCCGTACCAATCCAAAACTGATCATCTGTTTCCATAAAGGGCAACATTTCAAACCCTTAAAGTGTACCCCCATATTGTCCTAAGGCCACCCCAGTTTTAATTATTGTTTTACAGGAAAAATAAATCTTTTTTCAATGTGAATTAGGAGAGTATAAATATAAAAACTAAAACTTCGCACTTAGCAACATGTAATTTGTGTGAAAATGTAAACTATCCTGGCGAGTTTTCAGCATGATTTCGCCAAGGATCTCTTTTCTCCACTCTCAAAGTGCCAGCCAACCAGTGACGAATCAGCTGGTCTTTAAAGAGGTACAGAATTGTTTCTGACTGGCTGGTGTGAAGAGACAGGAAAGTCCAGGCTATACAGTGGCTGAACTGAATTTTAGGAATGGCAGATTCATTCAAGCGTGACTGCTACATGGTTTAACCCAATAAAACCTATCTCCTCTGCCAGCCAATCAAGATCAATTCTGTATCGCTTAAATGGATAAAGAATTGTTGCCGATCGTCCGGTAAGGGAGACAGGCAGGAACAGAGCAAGCCCAGGCTATGCCGAATTTAAGGTATTGCACATTTATTCAAGTGTGACTAAGGCTGCTGGTTTTAACATTGAAAATCCTTTCTCCATTGTCAGCCAATCAGCATTGACTCTGTATACAGTACCTACTGTGCAGTTTGTGTCCAGCTTAATTTCACTCACAGCTTTTCAGCACAGTTCACAGCAGGTACATAAAGCTTATAAAATTGATTTCCATCATAACCAAAGCATACTTAAGGTCAAACTGTTACAAATACTTACATGACTAGGCTTGTACCAAAACAAGCAATGATCCACACTTCACACAGTCATGCAGATTCACTGACCAGGACAGAAAAAAACACCACACATCTTTACACTTGATTACTTGAGACTTGATCACAACAGTGAAGCATTAACTTCACAGCAGGTCAATTTCAGCATCTTTCAAAATTGTTATCCAGAACATTTCCACAGCTGAACTCAACATGCATGTACTCTTCCATCATGACATGTCTTAACTTACACCTGTCACCTCTCCCACATACACCGCAAACTCAGAATGACAAAGTTTTTTTATCTACTGTCATGGATTCTGAAATTTTCCATCACACAATTAATGTTTGATCAATAAAAGTCGCTTGTTCAGTTCGTATACCTGTAAGTTTTTATTGACCTTGGTACAGCAATACTGATCCTGAGTGATCAAAACAATCAATCTACATGTATAGTATGATGTAAGATTGTACCATATACAGGTTTCATAGTTAGAATTTGTCTAAATATATAATTTATAATGTTATGTTGCCACTTTACTGGCCAAGTGAGCCTGAGTGCAATAATTATGAATATTCTATCATACTAATTGCAAAATAAAATTATAGATATCTATTACACCACAGGGGACGTACATCAATTCAGTAATTTGTCTGCTTTCTATGGCCCTTAGAATTAAAGGTCATAGATAGTAGGTTTTCATACTGAGTGAACCATTAGAGAGAAAAAAATGAAAGCTCACTTCGATGAAATTTGCATGTTATTTACGACATTGCCACTGCCAGAGTGTTGATTTCCACCCCAAGACTGTCAGGCCCAGTCCAACTCCAGCACAATGGTTGTGAATATAAACAATATAATTACTTGCAATGAGAGACTGCATCTCGCGAATAAACCTCAAATCAATAAAGCCTGATATGCCACTAAAGCATTTGGTGAAATCATTATCACGTCTCAAGCTCTTACTGGTGAATGTATAAATTGGGAGTCGGGCAGTTCTGTTACTCAGTAAGGACTAACTGACTGTGACCGGTCAACTGTCAACTGACAACATTACAAACTGACGCAAGAACAAATACAATTTCCACGTCAGTTTTCTGTTTATAATAAAATTATCACCAACACTGCACCACAGTTCCAGTACATTACAAATACTTCTGACGTCAAAAGACGGTAAAACACACGTAAAACTGGGCAATATTTTTCATCAACATTGACCCGATTCGCCCTCTCGTGGGCCCCATTCTACTGGGACGATAATAGCCAGAATCACTGAACAGTAGCATGCGTAAATTCTCTCACCTCGTGAAGGCCGTGTACAGCAAACCCAGAACAGAAACTGTCAACAGTGTCACCGTGTGAGGTTTGTAAAAGAATTCCAAAGAAATGTCGTCCACTGGGTGTTCGTTAATGGCTTGAAAATGTTCTTTCTCTGCGACGATAGAATTTTGATCTCGGTTGTCCATGCGCTCCATGCTGACTCTCCGTTCAGCAGCGATCTCATTAACTCTGCGAAGAGATTGACAGATCAAGGGCAGATAACTGTTATTTCCGGAAAAATTCGGCCACTGTCGGCAACAAAGCAATTCCGGTAGGTCTGGACTTAATTCACAATGGCGGGTAAAGGCAGATTCCGAATTCCGACCGCGGCTGAAATGCAAACACTTGAAAGTCACGATCCAAAAGTGGAGTCATTATTCAAACGGAAGGTACCCACAGTGACTCAAGCCTCTGAGCGCAAAAAAATAAACCAATTTGAGTCAAATCAAGGCGGTAGTTTACCAAAGGTGCCAATGCGTGAAACGTCAGGTGACTTATTAAAGGGGAAAGACACCAGTAATAGCGGTGCTACTGCTCATGCAACAGTGAACAACAAGTCGTCTGAGATTGGTCAGTCAAAAAGTAACATTGACAATTCTGACGCCAAGCAATGTGAGTCAGTCCTTCGTAAAGATGCAGTTTTACAGCCTATTGCTAAATCCACGAAATCAAACTGTATTCTTGTGAATCCGAGACAGCGTGGGAATCCAATTATAAAACACGTTCGAAATATTCCGTGGGAATTTGGTGACACTCCTGCTGATTACGAAGTGGGTAAGGCTGCCTGCGCGCTTTATTTGAGTGTGCGCTACCACCAACTTAATCCTGAATACATTCACGAACGCCTGAAAAAACTGGGGCGGAGTTACGATTTGCGTGTGCTGTTAGTGCAGGTGGACGTGAAAGATCCTCACCATGCGCTGAAAGAACTTGCCAAGATCTGTATTCTTGCAGACTGTACCCTTATTTTGGCATTCAGCACAGAAGAGGCAGGGCGTTATCTGGAAACATATAAAATTTACGAGAACAAACCGCCAGATGCTGTCATGGAGAAAAGTGAGCAGAACTTTTTGGCAAAATTTACAGACTGCCTTACATCTGTGAAATCTGTGAACAAAACTGATTGTATGACACTGTTGACAAGCTTCGGAAGTTTTGAGAAAGTGTCGAAGGCTTCTGTTGAAGATTTGACTCTTTGCCCTGGAATTGGTCCCCAAAAAGCTCAGAGACTTTCTAATGTTCTTCACGAACCATTCCTCAAAGAACGACGACGAAAAACAGAAAACCTTACAGAAAAACAAAAAAGTGATGAACCTGAGGAAGAGATTTCTATATCTGCTGTCCAGAGTGCTAGCAAATCATGATGAAAACAATTCATTATATTTTATTCATTTAAATTTGATACTCCATTAATTCTCACATTCAAGAACTGACATTTAAAATATTATCATATATCAATACATTTAAATAACTTTTATAATATTGTAACATATGTAAATTATGGATAAACAGGCCTTTATGAGATGAATTAAATACTATTAATTTTATATTCTTGTGTCTCATTCTGTTTCTCGGGCCGTAAGTGGGAAGGTCTGACGAATGGTCGTGGGTTTGCCCCAGGTTCTGCCCAGTTTCCTTCCACCATAATGCTGGCTGTCGTCGTATAAGTGAAATATTCTTGAGTGCAGCGTAAAACACCAATCAAATAAATAAATAATCATTCTGTTTTTTGAACTGAAGTTTTTGTCAAATGAGCACTATGTATATGTATGTCATACGTGTAACAAGATTGTCAAAGAAAAGTGTAGACTGTATGAATTAGGCTTGAACTCAGAACATGTTTAATTTTAAACATTTCCCTCTGTATTCTATACTGGCAGTATTTCTTGGAATGTGCTGTATTTGCCATTTCCCAAACAACTGGCATAGAAGTTACTGACATAAGTGAAAAGTCAACTTGGTCATTCCTAGAAAGTTATTCAGAAAAAACCATGGCAGGGTGTTTATTTATTCTTGCAGACTGTACCCTTATTTTGGCATTCAGCACAGAAGAGGCAGGGCGTTATCTGGAAACATATAAAATATATGAGAACAAACCGCCAGATGCTGTCATGGAGAAAAGTGAGCAGAACTTTTTGGCAAAATTTACAGACTGCCTTACATCTGTGAAATCTGTGAATAAAACTGATTGTATGACACTGTTGACAAGCTTCGGAAGTTTTGAGAAAGTGTCGAAGGCTTCTGTTGAAGATTTGACTCTTTGCCCTGGAATTGGTCCCCAAAAAGCTCAGAGACTTTATAATGTTCTTCACGAGCCATTCCTCAAAGAACGACGACGAAAAAACCTTACAGAAAAACAAAAAAGTGATGAACCTGAGGAAGAGACTTCTATATCTGCTGTCCAGACTGCTAGCAAATCATGATGAAAACAATTCATTATATTTTATTCATTTAAATTTGATACTCCATTAATTCTCACATTCAAGAACTGACATTTAAAATATTATCATATATCAATACATTTAAATAACTTTTATGATATTGTAACACATGTAAATCATGGATAAACAGGCCTTTATGAGATGAATTAAATACCATTAATTTTATATTCTTGTGTCTCATTCTGTTTCTCGGGCCGTAAGTGGGAAGGTCTGACGAATGGTCGTGGGTTTCCCCCAGGTTCTGCCCAGTTTCCTTCCACCATAATGCTGGCTGTCGTCGTATAAGTGAAATATTCTTGAGTACAGCGTAAAACACCAATCAAATCAATAAATAATCATTCTGTTTCTTGAACTGAAGTTTTTGTCAAATGAGCACTATGTATATGTATGTCATACGTGTAACAAGATTGTCAAAGAAAAGTGTAGACTGTATGAATTAGGCTTGAACTCAGAACATGTTTAATTTTAAACATTTCCTTCTGTATTCTATACTGGCAGTATTTCTTGGAATGTGCTGTATTTGCCATTTCCCAAACAACTGGCATAGAAGTTACTGACATAAGTGAAAAGTCAACTTGGGTCATTCCTAGAAAGTTGTTCAGAAAAAAACCATGGCAGGATGTTTATTTATTATTTATTTATAAGAAAAGAAAAACGTAAATAAAACCCATTAAACCTTTGAACAGAAGACCTGTTTTTGAAGGATTTTTGGGGTTGCATCCAACAAACATATTTATAATGATGGCCTTAACATTTAAAGTTGGAGGTTGATGAAAACTACCCCCCCCCCCCCTCCCTCCACAACCTTATATCCAACAAAAACAGCTAGAGTTATTCAAATCCACCAGGGGCCTCAATGGCTTGGATGCTTAAACAAAGGGCTCGTGGAGACTAATCCCTTGACCAATGAGTTTGTGTGTTTGAATCCATCTTTTGCCGTTTCAGCTGTCACAAGGTTCTTAGGTTACTGGCAAGGGCATTCGTGGCCGAGGTGGTTAACCATGTTAATGCTCCAGCGAGGCGCAATGACCAAGGGGCCTCTCATCAATACGGTCGCTGTGAATTCACATCCAGCTCATGCTAGCTCTCTCTCCGGTTGTATGGGGGAAGGTCTTGCAGCAGCCTGCGGATGGTTGTGGGTTTCATCAAGGCTTGGTCCGGTTTCCTCCTGCCATAATGCTGTCTGCCGTGGTATAAGTGAAACACTTCTTGAGTATGGCGTAAAAAACCAAGCAAACAAATTAATAAATAAATAGGGCTATAAGTGGATGATTTTTTCTTTGGCCACTCCATTTTCTTCCACCCATAAACCTGACCAGAATGCATCAGTTAAATAATTTATTTGATTGGTGTTTTATTTATTTATTTATTTGATTGGTGTTTTACGCCGTACTCTAGAATATTTCACTTATACGACGGCGGCCAGCATTATGGTGGGAGGAAACCGAGCAGAGCCTGGGGGAAACCCACGACCATCCGCAGGTTTTTACCAGAACTTCCCACGTACAGCCCAAGAGGAAGCCAGCATGAGTTGGACTTGAACTCACAGCGCAGTCAAATGATGTGGTCTCAGTGTTCAACAATGTTGTATGTAATGTCCATCATAAGCCATCCATTCATTCATCAGGGCCCTATTTGTGGGCCATCTAGTAGGTTATCTTGTATAATGTATAGCCCTTGGTCTAGGTTGCTTCTGGCTTTATGTCCAACATGAAATGTCGTTCGGGCCCTGCCTGATTTCTTCTATCCTTAAACCTCACAGCTGTCCTATATACAGTCTACTGGTCCATTCCATGGAGTGAACTTAAAGACACCAATCAAATAGATCCATTGGTATATGTCTCTGGGGGCTTCGTCCTCTAGACGCCTACCAAGAGTTTACGTGGCCTGCAGCATCTGGGCCCTGGCTGTTGGGTTTCTTGCTTCTTTGATCATATATGGGTTGCTTTTGAGGGGAAACAATCATCACTTACTCAATTTCTCAGTTTTTTCGCATATGAAAGAGCAACTTTCAGCGCAGTTTATGAACATTATTAATTTGATTTTTGGAGACAATACTACATTGCATGGATAGGCCAGTTTCAGGGCTTCAAAAAAAGTATAGCTTCATCAGTTAACACAGAATAATGCCTTCAAAATATGCGTGAATAAACACCTTGCAACATGTTGCAAGGTTGAGGAATTACAGTTTTACAATTACCCTTTGCTCAGTTTAAGGTAATTTATAAAAACTGCATCATCATTGAAGTGTATCCATGTACAACCTACATCCCTGAGTGTATCTTTAATATCTCCACTGGCACACCACAAGTAGTGAAAATTGTATCGGCATTTTTAACTGTTTCCAATCATAAGGGGATAGACCAAATACGGGTCTACCCAGTGTCTATACTGTGACCAGATCATGTTTCATGTCTTGATTTTAGCAGTGTTTCAGTGAGGCAGCATTTGTATAAATACACCAGTGCTGAAACCAACCTGTTACAAAGGAGACACCTGTGTAAGTCACTTTCACTTAACGCAAATAAGTTATACTCATTAGGTGGTTAGCACGCCAGAGAGGCGCAATGACCCAGGAGCCTCCCACCTAGGAGTTCAAGCATAGGTCATGCTAGCTTCCGCTGCGGCTGTAAAGAGGAAGGTCTGCCAGCTGTTCTGCAAAATCTGCCCGATTTCCTCCCACCATAATGCTGGCTGTCGTTGTATAAGTGAAATATTCTTGAGTACAATGTTAAAAACAACAATCAAATAAACAAAAACTCTTGTTACTATATATATATATATATATATAAAACACTAATGAAAGAAGTGAACAGCTGTGTAATTGTTGGTAACACATGTATCTCATTAATTAACATTTTGAACAACAAAACAAAGTTTCTCTTTCAGTTTGACCTTCAGGTCATTATTATTTCACTGAGAAAAGTGTACAGTTCAATTTGCATGTACAATCAATGCTTACAAGAGTTAAGTGACATCTATATACACAAGCAGACTTCCATGTAAACAAGAGTACATTCTAATTATTTCATACTCTGAAATGTACAAACATATACAAAAATTATTATACAGTTATTTACAATTTTAACGACAACATTTTGGTAACAAGGGCAAGCAGAAACGAGCGAATGTTTCTGATCTAAAACAGCGGTAATGTAAAATGTCACATCCAGAACACCTGTAGCAGTACAGGTATGTCACAGGTAGTCTAAGGCAGGTATGTTACCTACCAGGTAAGCCTACCATGCACTCGTCACCATCTCTTAAGAATAAAGGTGAAGATTGCCGCACTTGTATTATAAATTTCGAACACAACAAAGCTACCCTTTTAACCCGCCTTGGAGAGCTCATTTAATTTTAAAAAGATGTTTTAAGGTTTGTTTGGAAAGCAGGGTGACATCCTATCTGCATCATGTAAGTTTCAGCACCAGAGTAATATTTTTTCCCTTTATGTAACACGAAAAATTAACATTTGCTGAAAAATTCATGTGACATTCAACATCACTAAATGATCCACAGCTCATATGTTTGACTAAATTTCTTCTTATAAAAATGATTACAGCACTGAATATATTATATCACCTATAGTATTGTTTCATGGAATTTTTCACCCACAAACAGACCCATGACTTTTTGGTTAATTTATTTATTTGATTGGTGTTTTACACTGTACTCAAGAATATTTCACTTATACGACGACGGCCAGCATTATGGTGGCAGGTGTCCGGACAGAGCTCGGGGGAACCCATGACCATCCGCAGGTTGCTGAAGACCTCTATGTATATTAAGCTCTAGTCAAATAATTTATTTGCTTATATTTTGCTAATCCTTTCCTGAGTCATTCCAAAGTTACCTTCCAGACCAAAACTGTTCAGCCATGCAGGGAATATCTAAGAAAGTCTTTACAAGCCATTAAACCTGTTCTGTTGTGTTGAAATTATCAGAAGCCAAGCAAAATAAGTATGTCCCATACTGCTACTCGGAGGTACAGGCCTACATAATCAATTTCTACACTCCCCCCCCCCCCCACCCACCCCCAGCAGGATTAAAATATTAAGTTAACACTGTCTAAACTAGTACAACTGTGATCAGTATACACTTGAATACTATAACCCCCTGCTTTCTGTCTCTTAAAAACTGCACTACTTTATGAAGAACATTCACTTTTCAGTTATAAGGCTATTGAACCTGGCTATACATAATCATAACTTGTTTATATGATAAAAACAAAACAAACAAAAAAACAGTATAATAGATAAAAGTCAATGAAATACACCAAAAAAGTAAACATGTTTGCATGTCACTATGTTGGAGGAATGCTGCTGTGCCAGCCTATATTTTAGCAGCCCTTCACTATGGCTGACTATTTTGTTCTGGAAATCATGTTCTGGTAAAGAAATAATATCAGCCTCAAATCATCTTAAGTCAGACAATACGTGTACATGCATGTAATACCTGCAAATAACGATTTATGCAGAAAAGCTTATGTTAAAATAGAAACCACATACTTAACTATAAACTGTAACGACTAAATGAATTTAACCTGTACAATCATTTGACAACACAGAACTGACAGAGTAAAATTAAAGTTAAGTTACACCATGGAGGTATAGAACTCTATTTATACAATGTACCGCCATGGTTAAACCTGAAACAAATACTGTACAGCCTTGAAACCCTTCTGGACAAAACCTTTTACCGTGACTTTCCTTGACAAATGCTAGCCAAAGTCTTAATATGTCTTAATATACAGGCGAGAGATTAAAAATGTTTTAGACTAACGAGAGAGTGATCTAGACTGCCATTGCAGGTACAAGTAAACCCCCTACAATTTCATGGAAATTTTCACCAGATTATCAACCTGGGTCCACTTCATCTCAAAACCTCGTAAATATATTTTTCATACCTTTTTCTCATGACAGTAAACGACGTCGCCGAATGGCACTATAACCTACACGTCTTTGTTTTTTTTTCACGAAAAAAAGTTACAAGAAATAGGACTTGCGTCTTTTGTGAAAGAAGTCCCTGCTTTATGAAGTATACATGTAGTAATGAAGATGCTGGTAAAAAAAATCACACATCAAACATTACATGTGATGTGCCCTAATTCTTCAGCCAATATTCTGAAATACTCTGGAAGAACTAAGAGGTGCAGAGACATAATCTGCAACGTTTCATGAAGTCTGCAATCTTTAATAACATGAACAAATCATATAGGGGCATCATTTTCATAATAAACCGCATGCATAAACTTTACCGAAAAAAAGTGCTTCCGTGGTTGATGATTTACGGTACCACAAGTCACATGGTTTTCCTTCAGCAGAGTCATAACTTATTCATGGAATGGTAAAAAAATTCCACGAAATTATAGGTGGTTTGTGCCTTGATTTACACATTAGTATTTGTCTTCCACTCGCATCAATCACCCACTCCATCACTTGCTCACAATATTACACATAATTATGTAAAAGAAAACCAAAATAAAAGAAGGAAAGCTTTGATACATATCCTACAAGTTTCACAGGGACGAGACCTGGGATGAAACTATACATTATACGCATAATTTGACATTTTTAGCATTTCCGAATTAAAATGGCTGGTTAAAACAAGAGCCACCCACACAGAAAATGAGCAAATGACTGCCTTCGTTTTCATGTTTACATTCCACTTCAGTCGCACAATCGATAAATTGAAACTGAGGAGTATTAATTGAGATTTCTTCACAATACCTGGTACCTGAAGTAACAAGTGAATCTGAAATCCAATTTAAATCCAATCCAATTTCAGCATCTGAAATTATTGATTTATTCAGATCAGACTGTTACAGTATTCCATCTTTTTCTTTTTTTTTTTCGCACACTCCAAATCTTTTATTAGCTGAATGCACTACTGAAATTCCATCCCAAGTCATCACAGGCAAATTCCCATAGACTCGGCCCGAAGGCCCTTCATGTGTTATGACACAAAATATCTTATGACATGAAATACTGCACTACAGGTGATACGCATACAGAAAGCTCATCTGAAAAGGTTAATGGCAGAGTCCATAATTAGAGCCACTTGGTGTGTTCTGGATACAGCTAAGCCATATCATTTCTCTTCATTGCAACGAGCTGTACAAAAATCACATGGCAATGGCACAGTATCACCACATGTTCAACTGGGCTAATGCAGCTCCACCAAACACATGGCTGGTCTCCGGGGAAGGGAGACAACTCTGTGTCACGTTTGGATTAAGATCACTGGATACGGTGTCGACTCTCTTCACTTAGTGATTGGTCGATAGTTCAATGTAAGATCACCACCCTGCTTCCAGATAAAATGCTTCACAGTCCGTAGGTCCATATTAGGATCAAGCACCTGGAAAACACAATTTCATCATCAATTTATAAGAATCGTAAAATTTTAATCTATCTATGGCTGACTCCACTAATGTAGATCCTTGGACAGAATCGGTGATGGGGAACAGAAAATGAAAGTGGTGTGTGAATACCTGGTCATTACAGAGAATTCCCAATTTGTCCTTAATGATCAAAAACGGAAAGTGAAAGTGCACATGCAGAGTGTGTGATTGTGTACCTGGTCATTACAGAGCAGTTCCACTTTCTCCTCAGCAATGGAGGATAAATCTTCTTCTTTCTCCTGTTCACTTTTCTCCTGGCTGTTACTATTGGCTGACTGTGATCCTGCATCAGACCCTTGACCCATGACCTTCTCATACACATGCTCGATGACCTTTCTGACCTGAATCATATCACTGGCAGACAATCTGTCCCTGTCAAAGTCAAAAGGAAATTGATGATAAACATCGAAAAAGAAACTGATGAAAATCAGCATTAAAAAAGAGTTCCTAAAACAATCTAAGAGTTTCCATATACCGGTATAAAATGAAAGTATGTTTAAAAAATCTGATACAATAAACTACCAACTTACTTTTTCAACTGTTTGTAGCCTGTACTCAGATGAGGTTGTAAGAAGAAAGGAATCTTGTTGAATTTAGGTGTGTGTTTCTGAAAAACCAAAATTGATATACACTTTGTACAGTAAAAATCATCACATCTTCAGTACGTTCACAATGCTTTTCACAACTGTTGAAAACTGTAAACTGTGTTTTAAAATGAATGAAACTTGGATTTGTAAAGATAACAGTTGTTTTCACATACATTTTTATTAACAACTGAATTTAATTTCAAACTTGGAATGCGTTACATTTGTAACATATTTATGCATAAATACATGTATCTCAGACATCCACCACAAGGTGGTACTAAATACCCACCATACATGTATCTGAGACATCCACCACAAGGTGGTGCCAAATACCCACCATACATGTACCTGAGACATCCATCACAAGGTGGTACTAAATACCCACCATACATGTATCTGAGACGTCCATCACAAGGTGGTACCAAATACCCACCATGCATGTATCTGAGACATCCACCACAAGGTGGTACCAAATACCCAACATACATGTATCTGAGACATCCACCACAAGGTGGTACCAAATACCCACCATGCATGTATCTGAGACATCCACCATAGGGTGGTACCAAATACCCACCATACATGTATCTGAGACATCCACCACAAGGTGGTACTAAATACCCACCATACATGTATCTGAGACGTCCATCACAAGGTGGTACCAAATACCCACCATACATGTACCTGAGACATCCACCACAAGGTGGTACTAAATACCCACCATACATGTATCTGAGACGTCCATCACAAGGTGGTACCAAATACCCACCATACATGTATCTGAGACATCCACCACAAGGTGGTGCCAAATACCCACCATACATGTATCTGAGACATCCACCACAAGATGGTGCCAAATACCCAACATACATGTATCTGAGACATCCACCACAAGGTGGTGCCAAATACCCACCATACATGTATCTGAGACATCCACCACAAGGTGGTGCCAAATACCCACCATACATGTACCTGAGACATCCACCACAAGGCGGTGCCAAATACCCACCATACATGTATCTGAGACATCCACCACAAGGTGGTGCCAAATACCCACCATGCATGTATCTGAGACATCCACCACAAGGTGGTGCCAAATACCCACCATACATGTATCTGAGACATCCACCACAAGGTGGTGCCAAATACCCACCATGCATGTATCTGAGACATCCACCACAAGGTGGTACCAAATACCCACCATACATGTATCTGAGACATCCACCACAAGGTGGTGCCAAATATCCACCATGCATGTATCTGAGATGTAAACCACACGGTGGTACCAAATACCCACCATACATGTATCTCAGACATCCACCACAAGGTGGTACCAAATACCCACCATACATGTATCTGAGACATCCACCACAAGGTGGTACCAAATACCCACCATACATCTATCTGAGATGTAAACCACACGGTGGTACCAAATACCCAACATACATGTATCTGAGACATCCACCACAAGGTGGTACCAAATACCCACCATACATGTATCTGAGACATCCACCACAAGGTGGTACCAAATACCCACCATGCATGTATCTGAGACATCCACCACAAGGTGGTGCCAAATACCCACCATACATGTATCTGAGACATCCACCACAAGGTGGTGCCAAATACCCACCATGCATGTATCTGAGACATCCACCACAAGGTGGTACCAAATACCCACCATACATGTATCTCAGACATCCACCACAAGGTGGTACCAAATACCCACCATGCATGTATCTGAGACATCCACCACAAGGTGGTGCCAAATACCCACCATACATGTATCTGAGATGTAAACCACACGGTGGTACCAAATACCCACCATACATGTATCTGAGACGTCCACCACAAGGTGGTACCAAATACCCACCATACATGTATCTGAGACATCCACCACAAGGTGGTGCCAAATACCCACCATACATGTATCTGAGACATCCACCACAAGGTGGTGCCAAATACCCACCATGCATGTATCTGAGACATCCACCACAAGGTGGTACCAAATACCCACCATACATGTATCTGAGACATCCACCACAAGGTGGTGCCAAATACCCACCATGCATGTATCTGAGATGTAAACCACACGGTGGTACCAAATACCCACCATACATGTATCTCAGACATCCACCACAAGGTGGTACCAAATACCCACCATACATCTATCTGAGATGTAAACCACACCGTGGTACCAAATACCCACCATACATGTATCTGAGACATCCACCACAAGGTGGTGCCAAATACCCACCATACATGTATCTGAGACATCCACCACAAGGTGGTACCAAATACCCACCATACATGTATCTGAGACATCCACCACAAGGTGGTGCCAAATACCCACCATGCATGTATCTGAGATGTAAACCACACGGTGGTACCAAATACCCACCATACATGTATCTGAGACATCCACCACAAGGTGGTGCCAAATACCCACCATACATGTATCTGAGACATCCACCACAAGGTGGTACCAAATACCCACCATACATGTATCTGAGACATCCACCACAAGGTGGTGCCAAATACCCACCATGCATGTATCTGAGATGTAAACCACACGGTGGTACCAAATACCCACCATACATGTATCTGAGACATCCACCACAAGGTGGTGCCAAATACCCACCATGCATGTATATGAGATGTAAACCACACGGTGGTACCAAATACCCACCATACATGTATCTCAGACATCCACCACAAGGTGGTACCAAATACCCACCATACATCTATCTGAGATGTAAACCACACGGTGGTACCAAATACCCACCATACATGTATCTGAGACATCCACCACAAGGTGGTACCAAATACCCAACATACATGTATCTGAGACATCCACCACAAGGTGGTACCAAATACCCACCATACATGTATCTGAGACATCCACCACAAGGTGGTGCCAAATACCCACCATGCATGTATCTGAGATGTAAACCACACGGTGGTACCAAATACCCACCATACATGTATCTCAGACATCCACCACAAGGTGGTACCAAATACCCACCATACATCTATCTGAGATGTAAACCACACGGTGGTACCAAATACCCAACATACATGTATCTGAGACATCCACCACAAGGTGGTGCCAAATACCCAACATACATGTATCTGAGACGTCCACCACAAGGTGGTACCAAATACCCACCATACATGTATCTGAGACATCCACCACAAGGTGGTACCAAATACCCACCATACATGTATCTGAGACGTCCACCACAAGGTGGTACCAAATACCCAACATACATGTATCTGAGACATCCACCACAAGGTGGTACCAAATACCCACCATACATGTACCTGAGACATCCACCACAAGGTGGTACTAAATACCCACCATACATGTATCTGAGACGTCCATCACAAGGTGGTACCAAATACCCACCATACATGTATCTGAGACATCCACCACAAGGTGGTACCAAATACCCACCATGCATGTATCTGAGATGTAAACCACACGGTGGTACTAAATACCCACCATACATGTATCTGAGACATCCATCACAAGGTGGTACTAAATACCCACCATACATGTATCTGAGACATCCACCACAAGGTGGTACCAAATACCCACCATACATGTACCTGAGACATCCACCATAGGGTGGTACCAAATATCCACCATGCATGTACAAATATAACAAATGTTATTTTCTAATGTCATTTTCTCCCTAAAGAAGAATTGTAAACCAAATAAACAAATAGCTCGCTTTTTACATGTATGTTTTTTCCTCGATTAATTTCCAAAAGCTGAAAAATTATATTTTATTATAATGTTAACAGCAAAATATAACTTGTTTACAATAATAATAAACCTGCTTGTAACTCACATGGACAACAACATCGAGGACAAAACCTGGCACTGTCTCGTTCAGGAGCAGCTGTTCTGTCTCACCCCCTGCGTCTCGACACAACAGTCGGAACAATGTCCTGCCCCCTACCTCACTGCAAACACACACACACAACTTTCCCCATTAGCATACAACTTTCATGTAGCTACTGTTAAATTTAAAACACATGAAAAACAGAAACAAGGTCTAGATAAAAATATTTGTCCTGCAAATGTTACATGTATATGTACGCAACAAATTCTGGTAAACTATAGAAGTCAGCAAATTGGTTTAAAATATAGGAAACAAGGGAAAAGCCACAAAAATAAGGAAAATAGAAATTAAAAGCCCACAAGGAACCCCCCTGAGAGTTTGTTCTATACCTGAAAATGACTGGTGTGTGTCCAGGAACACTGAAGTAGACATTGCTGCTTCTTCTTTCTGATTCTGGCAAGCCATTCATGTCTCCATTTTCTGTGATCAGAAAATCAATCATTAGGTATTAGGTACGAAATAACAGTTAATCAGATGTACTGGAATGGTAATAACATGCAAAAATAGCACCACTGGGCCACCATCGTCACAAAAATGTAGGTCACAAAAAAGTAGGTCTCCAAAAACAAAAAAGTAGATTGCCACTGAAATGAGAGAACACAAGTCACCCACATGGCTCACAACTGTTTTTCTACTTCATATTTAGTGAAATTAGCTAAATATGAGTGAAATACAAAAAAATTTCATCATAACTTGAGGTTTTGATTAACATGCTGTACCTACATGCAACTTGACTGAGTCTCATCATGTCTTTGCGTTAATTGTGTGGAATCCACAAAATTCATTATATAACTTGACATAACATACTGTAGTTAACTGTTTACACCTTAATGACCCATGCTCAAAGAGCCTTAGACTGTTCTGTATTACCTGGTATCCTGTGGACTCCGTGGTACATGTAACAGGGTAAGTTATACATTTTAAATAAAGCCACCTGATGTCAGGGAAATGAGAATGATGTATGTTAGCCGTTTTAAGGCAACTTACTGACCCACCGTGCACAAACTCATGTGCGTATTCCTTTTGCTTTTACTGACATTTTCCTGCCTTATCACTATGACCCCTGTGACTTTGACGCTGTTCAAGATTTCTGTATAAAATTTGCTAGTCACAGCGGTGATGTACAGCAAGACCGGAGAGCCGAGCATGCACATCAAGAAGTATGACGCAAGTCCCAAAAGAAACAGACCAATCAGAAGTCCCTGACAGTGTATCAAGATAAACAGATTACCTTAAATGACCATCAATTTCGTCCACGACTAACTTGTCCATTTTTCCGGGTTCTGAAAGTTCTATGGATTTTAGAAAGGTGCTTTGATGTTAGCTTCCACGGATTACTTTCTACGGGAAAATTGTAATTTCAGAACCAAAAATAATATTTTATGACATTTATTTGCGTCTGAAAATGCACTTTTTGTGGGCAAAATTTTAGGGTATTTAGCGTATCCCCTGGCCAGTAGGTATTGTGAAACAGCGTATCTTGTGAGACAGCCTAGTACAAAGATACCTGTATTTGTAACAATGCACTCACCTGCTGCTGGTATGTCATCAGTCTGTGTTTTGGGCCAGTGTTCTAACAACGCCTGCAATAGTGCTCCGCCAATATTCACTACAAAGAAAAATAAACTTCTAATTCAAATTCTTTTCAAAAATATTAACGTTATATCTAAGCTGTTGTTTAATCTTTGTTAACGGTAATATAAACAACGTGTCAGTGCTGTGCAATAACCAGGGAGCCTCTCACCAATGTCGTTGCCCTGAGTTCTCTCTGGGTGGAAAGGTGTGACAACAACCTGCAGGTGGCCGTGGGTTTCCCCCGCGCTCTGCCTGGTTTCCTCCTGCCATAATGCTGGCCGCTGTCGTATAAGTGAAATATTCTTGCACATGGCGTAAAACACCATAAAATAAATAAATAAATAAAATAAAATTATCTGGATTAGTGTATTTGAAACCGAATTTTCTTAGATACTAAGGAAGTTGGTTTACTTGGGATTGATTTGTGAATTTATTTGATTTTATTTTACACCGTACTCAAGAATATTTTCATTACACGACAGCGGCCAACATTAAGGCTGGAGGAAACTGGGCTGAGCCTGGGGGAAGCACAAACATCTACAGGTTTACCCGTGATTAAATGTGCGTCATACTGAGACTGTGTCTACTTCTACAAACAACTGACACGCACAAGGTGAACCAATCAGAAGACTATTTGACCTACATTTGGTGTCTGGTCCCTCACAGGGTGGGCCTATCCCCATCTCCTTGGCAGACATCCAAGCAGCAAAACAGTCACTCTCCTCCAGGTGTATCGTTAACATCTGAGACGACAATAAAATACAAACAAAAGGTTATTTCTATGTGTTTAAATCATTGCCAGACATTGCTTATACGCTGCTAAGATATAGCTTCAAAATCCAGCCCTAAAATCTTAAACATAATTGCCCCCAACACAATTAACAACTGTGTGAAACTTCACAAAAACAAGTACAAATTTGCATATAGGATTTCATGTGATCTTGCACTAAGACCCCTCATTAAATGAATGACCTCATTAAATGAATGAATGAAAGCTATGATGTACACGTAAGAATTTTTCTCGCCACCAGACAAAACAGCTGAATTACGGAAGAACTTAGTCACAGATAAACAAAATGGATGTGGTTTTAACCTGGAATTCTCAGAATAAACTAATAATAATACAGAAAACTAACATGCCTACAAGTTCGCGTAACAACTACTAAACAACTGTGGACAGAGTCAAGTCCTTTTGCAACACAACAATGTTGTTTTAGTGTAAAACATTTACAGGTCAGCAAGAGAGCAGAAAACCAAGGACACATGTACTCACTCCTGTTTTTAGGTCAACAGAGAACCAGTTTGGGACATAAATCATCTTAAACTTTGACTTTATTTGATCTTCAAAATCAACTTTTCCTAGATCTTCAACTTTTCTGGCCTGTGGAAAAAAAAAAGGATGCACTCCATTCAATCAGGCTGACACTGAATCCTAAGCCTGCTAGAGAACCAGGTTGATAAACGTGATATAGCATAACAAAGGGAGAGTGTCAATTTCAGCATCATCAGGAAATACATCAGTATTCATTATGGAGTCAATTTCTGACACTGAAACAAAAACTATATTCACAACTATGAAAATATTGGTTCAAGCGAATTTCAAACTCATG
>NC_088297.1:10439243-10527291 GCF_032854445.1 Liolophura sinensis | reverse complement strand
AAATAAGAAAACATTGTACTGACATGCACTTGTAATTCACAAATATGGTAATAGTTATTCACTGGATGAAAATGGACTCTAACAAGCCATCATTTCCATTCCGGTTAGGAGTCGTGTCATTCTAAATATATAAGTTCAAGTCATTTATTACAATGCAGTCTTTGTGTTTATGTGCAATTGTTATGCCGTGTCTCTTCAAGGAGCTTTATTTCTTAACATGAAAAAAAAAAAAAAGAACACCACTCACTGTCAAGACGTCCCACATGGCCACATTGTCATCTGTGTCTTTAGTTAGGATCATTCTCTTGTCGTTTAGAACATAGTACTGCCGAATACTGGCACCACCTGGAAGTGTGAACAAGTACATTGTACACGTCTCTCAATAGGAGAGTTTCAAGTTCAAACTCATTTGTCGTTCAGGGGAAAACAGAAGTTCTGCTCTATCATGTCCTTGTCAAAAATGTTACGTGTAGGCCAATATTAATGACAATGTAGGCACAAATGACACCTCATTCAATCATGAACTTCTGAAGTTTACAAATGTTCAACTCCTCAATTTTCTTAATCATGCATCTATTCTAAATAAACTTTTGTGAAACTTTCTTTTGGACACCCATGTTAATGTAAATGTAATTTAAAATAGTTGCCTAACAATTTGAGAGGTCACATGATATACAGAAGGACTTTCTTTCACCCTTATCAATAAAGGGTTTCACCTTGATACTTCTCAATTAACAATGATTTTCATTATGTCTTAAACAAAGAAATCATGAACATATGATAGAAATTTATTTATTTATTTAGGTGTTTTACGCCGTACTGAAAAATATTTGACTTATATGATGGCTGACACCATTATGATGGCAGGAAACCAGGTATAGCCCAGGGGAAACCCACGACTATCCGCAGGTTGCTGCTGGACCTTCCCACATAGGGCCAGAGAGGAAGCCAGCATGATCTGGACTTGGCGAACTCACAGTGACCGCATTAGTGAGAGGCTCCCAGGTTATTTCTCCGTGGTGACCATATGATTAAAGGTATACCCTTCATGTTAACATACACCTACATGTGGAAATAAATGTCTTATTTTGTTCTTATCAAATGAAAATCTCTGAAGATCTAAGACATAAATGTACAGAAGCTTATTGATGTCTTAAAAGTTGACTTAATCTGTAAAATCTTTCACTTTATGTTCACTTAATCTGTACATTGTTCACTTATGTTCACTTAATCTGTACATTGTTTCACTTTATGTTCACTTAATCTGTACATTGTTCACTTTATGTTCACTTAATCTGTACATTGTTCACTTTATGTTCACTTAATCTGTACATTGTTCACTTTATGTTCACTTTATCTGTACATTGTTCATTTTATGTTCACTTTATCTGTACAAATATACTGCAGTCAAACAGATACAGGACACAGGTTTTACCAACAGATATACCTTTAATTGTAAAATCTGGCTGTGTACATGTGGGGAGTGGCTTTTCGTTGTCATAGTCACCAGACACTCGGGAATTCCTCGCTCTGATTAAGCTGGAAAACAAGAGATGGAAACCAATAGCAAGGATTATCTCAAATACATGATACTTCCAAATGCATTCGTAATCAAATGGTACTTAACACAATTTTGAGTCTTCACAATAGTTCCTATCATATATTTATTTATTTATTTGATTACAGTTAATGGTGGGAGGAAAATTGATCAGAGCCTGGGGAAAACCAATGACCATCCTCAGGTTGCTGTGGCTGACCTTCCAAAGTATGGAGCCTGATTCCTCAACCTTTTCGCATATGAAAAACCAACTTTCAGTGCAATTTACGCATATTTTCATTTTCAAATAGAGACAAAAGTACAATGGTTTGGATTAGCCAGTTTTAAATAAACACTTTGTAAACGTGCAAAAAGGTTGAAGAATTACAATAGTTTCCAATTGTCTCTCATTGGATACAACCGTTTAATTTATTAAAACTGAATTCTGGACTCACCCAGTTCCTGATGGAGGAATCGGTTGTGGCCACCCATAAAGACGGCTTTCAGTCTGAGACAATTCAAGCTGTGGAGACAAATGTATCAGTGAGCAAACACAACAAGAGATAAATCACCTTACTGTTTATTTAATTATTTAACTCTATTTTGGGGTTTTTTAATGACACACAAGAGGGCCTCTTATGGCTCGGTTGGTTACCACGCTAGGGCAGTGTAATGACCCAATAGTCTCTCAACAATGCAGTCGCTGTGAGTTCAAGTCCAGCTCATGCTGGCTTCCTCTCCAGCTGTATGTGGGAAGGTCTGCCAGCAACCTGCGGATGATCATGGGTTTTCCCCGGGCTGTGCCCGGTTTCCTTCCACCATAATGCTGGCCGCCATAATATAAGTGAAATATTCTTGAGTACAGCGCAAAACACCAATCAAATAAATAAATAAATAAATAAATGACACTTAAGGCTTTTCCACTCACACAACAGTAGTCATCTTTATGGTTGGAGTAAAAAAAATCACCATGAACCTATGTTTGCCAGGTGCCTGAAAAACCTACTAATTTCAAGCGCAGCACAATTTTAAAGAGTTGGATTTGAACCTGATAACAGATTAGTCAAAGTCTAATCAGCTGTGGCAAGCTTGTGGTACTACCACTTTAACACTACCACTTTTAGTTAAAGTGAAAAACCAAAGCTTTTGGAATCTGTAGGCTGTTTTGTTTTGTTTTTGAAAAAGTGTGGTGTAAGCCAGCTAAATGTCTTAACATACCCTGAGTACAGGTGCTTTTCCTCACAGAGCAAGACGCACGTGTCTGGGTTCCTCACGTCTGTGCTCCACACTCGACGATCTCGACCAGATGAGTACACCGTTGTGAACGACTCGTTTGCCTAAAACAGGAACAACCACCACAGTTGTTCACATTCTGACTGTATTTACTTCCATGGTTGCAACAACTTTGATTAGAGGGCTACAATATTTTATTCTAGTATAGTAGCTTTAGCACTTTTAATACCTGACATCTTCTAACATGAACAATTGTCCTAGCTATTTAATCAATTTAACAATATTTAAAATATCAAAGAACCAAGGTCAATGTGTATATCATTGTATACAGAATCAACAAATACAGGTAGCTAGCAAAATTTTCTTTGCAGAAAATGCATGGCCTGGTGGTAAGTGTGCTAGCCCATCACTGCAGTTGTTATTAGATCAAGTCCAGCTAATGCTGGCTTCCTGTCCAGTCATACGTTGAAAGGTCTGATAGCAACCACCGACTGGTTGTGGATTTCCACAGGCTCTGCCGAGTTTCCCCTACCATAATGCTGATAGTATAAGTGAAGTATTCTTGACTACAGCGTAAAACACTAATCAAATCAATAAATACAAAATTAGATCTTTGTGGAAAATTCATAAATTGAGTTAATTTGCCCTTTTTGCCCCTGGCCAAATTTCATAAGAATAAGATCTGTTGTTGTTGTTGTAGTCACTGTAGTGCCCAGACTCCCTCATCGTGCACCCGTAATGTCGCCACACACCTCTGCTGCCCTAGAGACACAGCCGGATAGTGCCATCTGAACTGCCAGACAAACACTGTCCAAAACAAAAAGAAAGGCATTTACCAACATTCTGTTACATAACTGTATAATCAACCTTGTATGGCCAGCGACCAATATTATCCACATTTAGTAAAAGGTTAAGACTAGTGTCCACAAACTTCCACCAAATTGATAACAAATGTTGCTATGGTGCCTGAGGCCGATCCCACAAAGCCATTTCTGACTTGCGTGAAAATGTAAGATACCATGTTAAAATTTACTTTAGGGCTTTGGAAATAAAATTTTGTCCACCTCATCAATGTTATCTTAAAGGACCAAGACAGCAATTGAATAAAACATATTTTCAATCGCACGCTGGACACTCAAGCTTTCTAAAAAGTATCATACTTTATTATTTAATGAGATTTCACCGAATAACCTGAAGAACAAAATGGACAATACTGCACAAAACGGTGATGTGAGCTGATGCAGCCATCTTGAGAATTTTATCCAATCAAACACGTTGCTTAGATTACGCGGCCTAAACTTTGACATAGCCTTTACCCATTCACTCCATGAAGTGATAAATGATAACACAGAACTACTGCCTAAGACATCATTTTTCAGATTGTTAACAACGACTTAGTTACATGTAGCCAAAGGACCATTTCACAAAGTGCTGTGGTGCAGGCCTGTATCATTTACGGACCACCACGGCTTGTAAATCATTTGATTTTTGAGACAGTAGCATCCTGTCTTGGACCCAAACTCCACTCATCTCGCGAAATACAAAGATTTCATTGGACACAACCAGAAGTCCATTATGCAGAAGTATGCAACTTCCCTATAGCTTGTCTCGTAGTTTTTAAATACCGACTTTCAGTTTTAATGTGTGTCCAGTTCTTGTACGAGCCGTTTACATTAGATTTCCCATGATTCAGTTCACAATTTCCCACTCAAGAGGTTGGCATATTTCTCCACCAGGTGGCCTGAGCTTCTGCAGATGACATAACATGTGTAATGTGGCATGGAGACCTAGCTATAAGGAAGTTGTATACTCCTTGGAAATGGACTTCTGATACAAAACAAGGTTTGTCATATTCTGTGTTTACACAAGAGTTGAACAATTATATGTAAGCATAACATGGCATTGAGAGGGCCTCAACACACATATGCAAAACGGGGTAACATGTCCCTTATGTCAAGGGAGCTAACCTGTGTGCCATCTCTGTTGAGCACCAGTGCTTCACATTGTCTGCATGACCTTTGAGTTTCATCTGTTTCTGACATGTGCGCGGATCCCAAACACGGATCAACCTTTTCCGTGGAATCCGGACACGATCACCGTCCCTGGCTGATTCATCGCCAGGCTGTAGATGGAATCCTTGTTGCCATTTAGACTGGACGCTGAAAGTAGCGGATTGGAGGAAGGCGTCAACAATTGTAATGTGCACCTTATAGCGCTGCTATATACCTGTTTTCATTTGAATCCCAAATGCATATCATTTCGATTTAAATCAAAACTCCAAGTGTATATTATTTAGATTTAAATCAAGACTCCATGTTCACATCGTGTAGATTTAAATCAAGACTCCATGTTCACATCGTGTAGATTTAAATCAAGACTCCAAAGTCCAAGACTTCTGGTTTTTAATACGTTGGAATTCTTTAGTATAGTTCTCAGAAGAAGATTTGTTTGAAATTGTTTCAGCTAATTTACCCTTTATGGGCAAGCAGATTTCATTTCTTCCAGCCTCTCCCGCAAGTGAAGGCAGATTTTAGATACCTGTAGCCTGCTACTTCTGTTACTCTAATACCACACCTCACTAAACTTAGCACACCCAACTCACTTACTTGTTACTGTGTTATTGGAGGCTGTCAAAGCGGTCAATGTGTTCACATCCCACAAGAAGATGGCCCTGTCCAGTCCTGCGGAGGCCACCTGTTCACGGTCTTTGGCATATGCTAAAGCTTTTACGTAGTCCTGAAACAGTACCGTAGCAATTTTACTGTTACCTTCAAACTGTTCAGAAATTCACAAGATACACAAACAGCAAAAACTATCACTACAAAGCCCTATATCTATACAGTTACTACATGGCTTCATGTGGAGGCCTCTGTGGCTCAGTTGGTTAGCGCGCTAGCACAGCGTAATGACCCAGGAGTCTCTCACCAATGCGGTCGCTGTGAGTTCAAGTCTAGTTCATGCTGGCTTCCTCTCCAGCCGTACATGAGAAGGTTTTCCAGCAACCTGTGGATGGTCGTGGGTTTCCCCCAGGCTCTGCCCGGTTTCCTCTCACCATAATGCTGGCCACCGTCGTATAAGTGAAATATTCTTGAGTACGGCGTAAAACACCAATCAAATAAATAAATAAATAAACATGGCTTTATGCAGAAATGGCCCTACACAGCAACTCTCTGTTTGAAAGAAGTAAGCATGCTGATTCAGCACAATGATTGAGCAGCCCCTCACCAATGTGCTCGCTGTGAGTTCAAGTCCAGCTGGCGTCCCCTCTGTTTGTACCTGGGAAGGTTTGCCAGCAAACTGTGGATGGTCATGGGTTTTCCCCATGCTCGGCTCAGTTTCCTGGCCGCCTTTGTACAAGTGAAATATTCCTGAATATGGTGTAAATCATGAATGACATTAATAAATAAATATATAAAGAAAACAACTAAACTTTAATTTTACAACGTAGCCTCTGCTAGTGGCTACTATGGGTTTCATAACCAACTCAGTAAACTTCCTTAATGCCCATTCCGTACTGTTGGACTATTATTAACGCACAAAGATATTAATTATTTCATATTTTATACCTCATCTTTTTCAGAATATCCTTAATTATTCATAACCTTGATTCCTTGAATACAATTATTGCCACTGACCTTATGTGTGCGTAATGTTGACATACAGAAGCCCTTGTGTGCATTCCACACTTTGACTGTTGTATCACTCGAAGCCGATATTACTAGGGAAGAAAAAAGCCACGCGCATATGAAAACCCATGCACAAACAAGTTAAAGATGACGGCATTAACGTTTTCAAGAGCTTCTATGACCAATATTTTGGAACATTTTGAAAACTAGAGAAACAATGTGCACAACTCCATGAAGCTTGCAACCTATGATGACTTGAGCAAATCATTTTAGTGTCATTTTCATAATAAGGGTATTCATAAACTTCACTTCTAAATGTACTTTAGTTGTTGAAAACGTTGAAGACTTACAAAAGGTGAAACCTGTTGTTCCATTTAATTTGTTGCTCATATTTACTGTGAAATTCGGTAAACATACACATGTACATGTAGGTTGAAAATGAAAAAATTCAGGAAATCTGCTTTTCTCACATTAATTGGCTACACCTATGTACTTACATGTTCTGCCATTACAACACAGTACAATGTCATTAACCCAGTCTGTGTGGTGCTCCATGGACTGTATGTATGGGTCCTGTGATGCAGACGCAGAAGAAATGTACAGAAATAAAACAATCCATGTGACATTTATTTAACATACATACAGGCCATAATACACTTACATTTTATTTATTCTATTTTTAGGGTCAAATACTGTTTTTTAATTTGAGTCCCATATTTCGGGCTAAAGCTGAGAAAGTGTGAAACTATATCAAATGTTAGGTTACATATGCAACTTGATACTATAATTCTTTGATCTTTTAGCATGTTTGCAAGGTCTTTATTCAAGCATATTTTGAAGGCATTATTCTGTGTAGGCTGATAAAATTGTACTTTTTGTGAATCCCTGAAATTTGGCCAATCCAACCAGTATGGTTTCGTCTTCAAACTCAACTTTAAAATGTGCAAAAATTACAATGAAAGATTACGGAATTAGGGTAACAGGGGTTTTGATTCAGAAGAAATTAAAATATGATCACACATTTTCAACATGAAATCAATGAAAATAAGCTGTTTTAACTGCTTTTGGGCACACATTATGTGTATAAAAAATTCCCTCCAAGTGACCATGATTTCAGGTAGTAATTACCCAATCCAAAATGAAGTTATTCTTATTGTGTGATTAAATGACTCAAATATTAAGCTGCAAATGGTCAAACTCCTCACCTTGTTTGTTTTTGTGTTCCATATCCGTATAATAGAATCTCTGCCAGCCGAGTAGAGTCTACTACTGACAGGGTCAAACTGAAGGGCATTAACTCCTGATCTGTGATGACGCTCAACCTCGTCACGAATTACAAATGACACCTGTCAAGTAAAGTCAAAAAAATAACACAAGTTTACATGACCTTTCCTTTTTTTAAATTTATATATTTTATTTGATTGGTGTTTTATGCATAACTCATGAATATTTCACCCATACAACAGCGGCCAGCATTATAGTGGGACGAAACCTGGCAGTGTCCAGGGGAAACCCACCACCATCTACACCTTCCCACATACAGCTGGAGAGGAAGCCAGCATACAATGGACATGAGCTCACAGCGACTGCATTGGTGAGAGGTTCCTGGGATAGTGTGCCGTGCTGGCATGCTAACCACATTGGCCATGGAGGCCTCCATTCTTTTTCAATCTAATCTTCTTAAATTCTTTAATTTGTGCTTTAACAGGTTTATATTCATATTAACAGTTGTAATTCTCATTTAGTTTGGACCTGTAGCAACATATAGGTTCCATAAATAGCAGAGTGTACCAGAATGATTTCATTGTACTTTAATAAGCTGAAAATGTATTTATGTATGTATTTATTTGATTGGTGTTCAACACCATACTCAATAATATTTCACATACGATGGCGGCTAGCATTATGGTGGGAGGAAACCAGGCAGAGCCCATGACCATCCACAGGTTGTCGACAGACCAATCTGAAAATGTAGACCAATTGCACGTGATTTCAGTCAACATTCACATGCTATATCACCCCAGGTCTACATTATTTTTTCATTTTTTTTCTTTTTCTTTTAATAATGTTGATCTGTTTTTGTGTGCCTCACATAAAAATGTAGTTTTACTGTTTACACTATTTTCAGCCTGCACTCACTTGGCACTCAGCCAAAGTCTAAAACTAGTTAGGGTGCTCTTAAGGGCCTGCAAGCAGCTAAAGTTTGATTTAGCTGAATATTTTTGGTATCCTTTTAATTTGCAGAAGCTATCAGTCTCACTATTTTCATATATATATATACATATATATATATATATATATATATATATATATATATATATATATACATATACATATATATATATATATATATATATATATATATATATATACATATATATATATAAACAACACACAGGTGTAAAAAAAAATTTCATTTGTGATCCCCAACATGCCACACAAAGCCTTTTGACGGATAAAAAATATGCCCAGGACCAGGTTCTGGCAAGTACATTTGTAAATCTAACACACCATGAGTGTTATTAAAGACATGTGGGTGGTAATTTCATCTGTAGCAGACAGTGGCATAATAAATACATATACATGTATAATAATAAATAATGAAAACTGAGACCCAACCTGCGTGCTCTTGAAAAAAAAATCTTGTGATGGAAAACACAACGATCATAGTCCCATTTCTAAACCACGCACATCCAAGCACATCACATGAATGATGTAGTGGCAAGGAGTCAATGAGATGAAAGATAACATGGGAAGGAATTGAACAAGATAGTACAATATTCAAAAAAATACAGAAATTATAGACAACAAGAGCAACCTGTACAGTACATGCAAATTCTGAACGTCAATAGAATCTGACCTTGGACTTAAAGAGGCCATAAAGCACAGGCCTACAAATAAGCAGCCTGACAAGGAGAGTGTCAGGCATCAAATCCCATCTTTTCAGGTACAACTTACTATCTATAGGTGGTACCTGACAAACTTCCCAAGTCAATAATTTTGGGAACTGTTGGATATTATGGGTTTTAACATTTGTCTGAGTTAAAATTAGAAAGTTATTTGCAGGCCTGGTTTCAAGCGGAGTTTAGTATTAACTCCCATCGATATCTTCAACAGGAAGGATAACATTTCAGCATTTTTAACAGATTTTCATTATATCAACCCTGTGTCATTTGCAAGACTCACAGTGAAAAGTTGAAAGGCAATCTTTCAGGGTTTCTTAATTCCCTGAATTCAGAGTTTAGACAAAAACAAACCAACGAAAAAGAAAAAAACCTACAATTAGAGGTCCATCAGTCATCGTCAACAATACACGTAACTTTTTACATGTACCACGGAAATGACAATTTGAAAATGTTCACAACTGAGTGAAAAGTGAAAGGATGAAATCCGGCTTTTTCCACGTGCCGGTACTAGTGCGAATGTGTCAGTGTCACGAAGGCTGAGTGCCATTGCAGTGTAGAAGATTAAAGGCTAATCAGCAAAAGATAACAATATAAGCAACACTTGTCCTAACCGTGACATACTTGATCTACCTCATATAACAACTGTATGTAGATCACCATTTGTTTACATCTTACGGGCCCCGGTCCAACCCGATTTAACGATTCGCCACAACATGTACGGTGGACTAAGCACCAGTACACAGTGTGCAGCTCACAACTAAAACAAGGTCTTCGCTGATCCGAGCAGAAAAATTACCTGAACTTTCTTTCTTCCCTGGTTTGCCGATCCGCGAGACATCATACTGTGGTGGGAAGCCATGATGCCTGTTCACATAAACAGGTGATGTCATCACTACATGTGAATTGCAGCTCAGTGGGAGGCTCCAGAAATGGGGTATCGCTTGGCGCTGAAACCAATGATGGTTAACTTCTCGTTGTTCGAAATCGAGGTCCGAATCCGGCGGTGGGTGGCATTTTTGCCCACCCTATGTTAAGACCGTCTGTCAGCAAAAGAGCAAGGCGAACTTTGGACTCTTCTGAACATATTCACAACTGTTCTCAATAGTTCTTGATTTTGTTCAGCAAGTAAAGTTCCTATTTTCATACATGTATCTAATTAACTAAATGGTCCCTGTGAGTTCAAGTCCAGCTCATGCTGGCTTTCTCTCCGGCCGTAAGTGGGAAGGTCTGTCAGCAATCTGCGGATGGTCGTGAGTTTCCCCGGGCTCTGCCTGGTTTCCTCCAACCATAATGCTGACCGCCGTCGTATATGTGAAATATTCTTGAGTACAGCGTAAAACACCAATCAAATATATAAAAATAAAAAAATAACTAAATAGACACGGAAAGAAATTAAGACATAACTACTGGAAAAACTCAACACAATATTAGAAAAAATAAATGTACTTTGTGCTTTGCAAGATCTTCCCAAAATCTTTCCGTTTGACTCTTAATTTTGAATTCAAAACGTTGTGCATTATACATGTACATATTGCGAATTTAATTTTACACCTGCATGTATTATATGTAAACTTACTAACAATTTACTAAGAGTAATTTGGATACTGAATACAAGTCAAAATAATTCTTGAATTAACGTAGATCCCACGGTTATTTAAGTACTGGGTACAAGTCAAAATAATTCTTCAAGTAAAAGAAAGCTAAAATATGAAGTCAGGTTCATCTTACAGGCAACTGAAAACTATGCGTAAATATACTCTTTTTTTTTAAACTATTGTGGGCTTTATGAGCCATACTGGCGGTATCTTGGAACTCTGGCGCCAAATCACATTTGAGGAAGGAATTTGTGGTAACATTATTTCAGTCATCTTTCACTGATGAGTAAAAAGAGTTATCCCAGCATTCAGCATTCTGATTATACTTGAAAAAAAGCTTCCTGTGACGTCAGAGTTCCTAACCTCTATTAGTATGGTCCATAAAGCCCACCTTAGAATTCAAATGTTTGACCTCCTTTAATCTTTTCACCAAAATGTAAAAAAAAAAAAAACAATAAATCAAAGCATATTTAAGTATAGCTTGAAGTAATCTATTAAGTGAGGCCTACTTCGATATTTGAAGGTCTTTTCCTTTCATGAGCTGACTTACATGTAGACTTCCATTATGATTATCTTGGTCATGGGTAAAAAGGCTGTGAACGTTTCTTTGGGAGTTGTTCTATATAGAAATGTTGTCATTGGATTACGTTGTCTGGGGACGTTATTTTGCGCAGTATGCTAAAGTCAGATTGGTACTGCTATGCAAATAATGTAACATGACGCTTAATCCTAGATGTAGATGACGCCGACACACGTGGCCGTGTGACCTCGATCATCTATGCATGTAACTCTAGCCGTCAAACAAAAACAAAACTATATACATACTTGAAAGAAAAAACAATAACCACATCTGGCATACATTCTCGTAATTCTGCGTGGTTGCGTGTTGTTGTTGTTTATATATATATATATATAATAATATAAAAAAAATGTTCTGGGTATATATACATATATTTATTTATTTGATTTATTTGGTTGGTGTTTTACACTGTACTCAAGAATATTTTACTTATACCACGTCGGCCAGGATTATGGTGAGAGGAAACCGGGCAAAGCCCAGTGTTCGAAGCCCAGGGACAACCCATGACCATCCGCTGGTTGCTGGCTATATATACATGCATGTAATAGTGTACTATATAATCTAGCTTAAACCATAAGCATACATGCATGTATACATATATTGTTTAGATGTATGCCGTGAACTGATTTATTGGTTGTAATATATTAATGAAGTTTTTAAATTCACCATACAAGTATATGACATGTAAGAACTCATATGATGTTGTATATTTGATTAGTGATACCAAAGACATCCTCGTAGGTGGAAAGGCCTGCCAGAAACCTGCGAACGGTTGTAGGTTTCCCTCTGGTTCTGCCCGGTCTCCTCCCGTCCCCCCCCCCCCCCTAACCAGATGAGGCTGTCATGGAGTCTGGTATTTCCGGCATAATGTCAGCAGGATACGTGAATGTTGAGGCTTCATGCTACCTGGTTTCAGAGAAGCACCATGCACTCCTTAACTAGTAATGCATAAGACTGTAACAAGGTATCACCATTGTTATGTATGCTTGGGCTTTCCTCTCGCATACTTAACAATTTTTCACTCAAAAAGGTCTCACTTATACGTCAGCATTACGGTGAAATGATACACAACCGATGATTACCGATGTTTACCGAGCGTCACCGCCGTGACGTTGTTAAGCATGCGATGGACACATTACATTCCTAGAAACAAACGTTACGCGCACACAGCTGGTATCAAGTAGAGTTTAGCTCTGAAAAGACGTCTATGGTAACAATTTTCCGGTGTATTTATTATAATTTCAAGTAAACTTGCACGTAAGAGAAACTCTTAGCAGAGGTACTCAAGCATACTTCGATTACGGAGTGGGAATGTGTTTTGTGCCGAGCAATAATACACTACATGACGTGTCGTGACTGTGACGTCACAAACACAGCGTCACTATTTGTGCAGTTCAATCTAGTGTAACCTGACGTACAACACACATTGAGGCGACTGATCACATCTGACAGGCGAGGCGTTTGATCTGGGTTTGTCAACAGTGGCCAGAATCACACCACTTAATGACATTTTCACTGCATTTTGTCATGATGGTATAGAGAATGTTATGACCAATATTCACAACCAACCAAGACAGATAACCTTTCAGCAAAGTAATGTAAGAAATATGAATTATCTATGCTTGGTGTCTTGTACATGTACTTCATATAGAAAAAGAAAAATATTGGAAAAAAATGTTACAGTTTAGTACCATTTATTTGTTTATTTATCTCACCCACGTTTTGTTTGTCTATATAGGTGTGTTTTATCTACATACCTATGCTATCCACTAATATATTTCTCTCGGACGCTGTAAGACAGGAGTGAGAACTAGACACTTCTAGTCCGCCTATCATTATGTAGACCAAATCACCTAAACCTAAAGTGGCTATGGCACGGAGATTTTTGGCAAAACAATCCAATGCTCCAATTAAACAAAAAGTTTCTGTATTGACCATCCCAGAATACTATAAACGTATAAACGAATAAACGTACTATTTATAGCGGTAAAATGATTTTAAAGTTTTAAAAAACTTGTAATGGGAACCGCTTTAAAAACTTTGGGAACTTGATGACCAATTTTGAACAGTAACACATGCACAGGCTGATGTTTGTGACGTAATTATTTTAGCTGTTCTAAAATAACAGTCTAAATTAGATTGGATTTGTGCTGATGTCTTCGACAGGTAGCCTCTTTAACTGATAATGTATATCAATGATGACGCAAAGGCAAGTTGTTTTTTCCCGGTAGAATATTCCATGAGATCAACAAGTGGATGCTTTTCAGCATCTCCTGCAGAACAGACGAAATCCATGCAAACGGAATAGCCAGTTCAACGGAAAGTGTTCCTTACGCTTTCCGATGACAATGGCGAAGGGGTCACAATGGCACGAAGTGCCAGACGAATCCAACGTGAGTTGATGTAAACCGTCTACTATTGAGCCATTTACATTGATGAGTTTTGTATTACATACGGCTAGTATGGAACAGTCTAAAATGATGACGAGTATTTGGTAAGTGCTATATCGACGAATATCCATGAAAAACCGAGAACCTGACAACGAAAAAAGTATTTAAATGCATTACGGCGAAATAAGAGTTTTGGCACTGAAAAGACGTCTTTGGAGTCAATCTTTAATCTTCAACTGCCCTATCAATGAATATCCAGGAAAAATCCATGAGCTAAGAACACGAAAGAAACCAAAAATGTTCAAAACCTTTACAGTGACATAAGCTAAGAAGAACTGATGTAAACCACGTTCTGCTGAGTCACTTCCGCTGAAAGGAACCCACAAGATTAGTTCGTCTTGTTTGTCTGTCGGATTTTGGTCATACGTCTCTTTCAACAGAATTTCAGTTATATCACAACGGTATTTCCCCGTAATAGGAGACGTAAGGCACGACACGTATTTTACCAAGAATAACTGTACTAAGGGCTGACACACAAGGACATGTCGCATTCTTTTATTGTGAGAACGTGTCAGTGATCCATCAACATTCAACGCCAACAGTAAAGTCTTTACGGTCACATGAGATTCACGTAGACTCTGTGTCAGTTTGGTTTAAAACACATTGCGCTCATCTAAATATAATTATTTAAGGAGTTGTATTCATCCAGTCTGTTTTAAACTCGTTTTGTTTTTTTCTTCAATACACCTTTATTGAAACACAGAACGTATTATGGCAAACACGCAGTCCCTTAGGAGAAAATGAGGTGCAGTATAATATAATTTTCACGTCGATAATTTGATAATCGAGAACTCCAGAGATGGTGAACGCTATATTTAGCCGTGAGATTTTCATAGTAAAATCAATACCGTGTATACTAAAAAAAAGAGAAATATATAACCCAGACCATTGAACTCTGACAACTGTAACATTATTCCAACAATCCTCACCCTCCCCCCAACCCTACTCCCACCCACACCACTATAACTTTAAGATTGAGCTCCTCTGTGTTTGAAAAGCACCTATTTTATTTTTTTAAACCTCCATGTATGTATACAGCCTACATACGAGTGAAACCATTTTTTTCTACATGGTTGTCCATATTCTTGGGTGTTTTGGGATGACATTAGTTTCTATGATTTACACCAATTGTATAGTTGCCACTGGTAGCTTTATATCTTCCTAACTTTGGTGTATCATTTTTTTTCCAAATATTTAATTCAGATTTCTTAAGAAGTCCCGTAATCCTTTTTTATTGGCCTGATGTCAGTGTAATTCTACACTTACATGTATGATTAAAAGTATCAATGAATATTATGGCTTATAACGACACATCGACAGTACAGCAGCCCTACTATGACCAGAACTAATCAAATGAACAAGGAGATATCTTGTACATATGAATCATTTCTTTAATCAAATATCCAAGTGTTATAAACTGCTTATCTTATCGAAGTTATTAAATATTAAGGAGCGTGCGTTATGTATACATAGAGTGTCCCCTTCATTTTATTAAATGAATATATGGCATTATATACCAACCTGCCGCATAGTGACTCAAACTGTTTTGGCCCATTTGTGAAATATGTTAAGGAATGCTGTATATTGGCCTGTGTCACATACTAGTATGTATACATATCCACGTCCTTAAGTGGAATATGTAAGCCTATACGCGAGCCAATTTCCTCCGCCCAACTTGACCGCCATTACATCACGCCTTGTTTTAAGACACGGTTGCGTAACCCTAACCCATATTTACCAAAATGACCCTAAAATCTCTTTACTTCTTCACCTTTCTATTTTATTTCTTTTTTTTTTTTCTTTCTTTTGGAACAAACGCACTCTGTTTCATTTGGCCAGTTGCAGCCTTATGTCTTCAAGGTTTCCATGTGTAAACCTGATTTATACCGTATAAGTGAAATACTCCCCATGCAGTGCGGCGTTCAACAGCAATTATATAAGCCTAAATATGTATTACGTCCCTATACATGTACATACAGAAAGGGCTGTAGGTCCCTACACGTGAAAATGGCTACATGGATCTTGGTCAAACCATGCAGTGCTTACACGCTCGCGGCAGCGATCTTAAAAGTTTTATAAATCTAGGATTTGAGGGGAAGTTGGCAAGGTGCGGTGCACTAAATAACAAATTAACCTGTTGGTTTCTTATTAAGAGCTGGCATTTGTATATGTCTGCAGAACAATTGTCTGGCACTTTCAGCTGCAGCGCATTTTCTGTGGACAAACAGCTCTCTTACATATTACTGTGGATGAACAGCCATGGTAAGTGCATAGCTATCTACATTATATATGTATAAGGTGCAAAACAGTTCCGAACCAAAAAATATAATTATTTTTCACAGGCAAAGTTCTGTGAAAGCAAAAGCACCAATCGAATGTACATCCACCGGAAGTTACATAAACAATTAAACTGAGTGTATTCGATAAAAACGATTGTGTACAAAGTTGCACATCCACAGTGACGTGTATCAACTGTACCCACATACATACACAAATCGATGTGGATGTGTTAATTGCATTATACAATTTGTGTAGTGCTGGTACACAAAATTATGTGTGTGTGTGTGTGTGTGTGTGTGTGTGTGTGTGTGTGTGTGCATTTTTGTCACGACACTGTGTACCACTAATACACAGTAGTTTTTATTTATTTATTTCATTGGTGTTTTACGCCGTACTCAAGAATATTTCACTTACACGACGGTGGCCGGTGTTATGGTGGGAGGAAACCGGGCAGAAATCCACGACTATCCGCAGGCTGCTGCCAGACCCTCCCACGTACGGCCGGAGAAGAAGCCAGCATACACTGGACATGAGCTCAGTGCGACCGCATTGGTGAGAGGTTCCTGGGATAGTGTGCCGTGCTAACCGCCTTGGCGGTTTTTAGAGAGTATGCTGTATGTGTGTGCAAGTCTAGTGCTATGTCGAAATGCACACCAATATATACATGTACATCAGTTTCTTACATGTTTACATTAACTTTGGTAGATGTAGCCCATTTGTCTATATATGCAAATTATATAGTTTACTTTCTCCATACCGTAAGATACACAGCAAAATGTTATGTTACAATGCCCTTTTTTCTCCCTCTGGGCACTGGTCGCTTTTCTCAGCTCAAACTCAGGCTGACAACAGTAGTACATAAGCAGAAAAATTCGAAATGCTTTAAACATCAAACACACAAAAACATATACACGCTCGTATAATTAGGCCTAAACTATAGTCCTATATACATGTTTACTGTAATATCTTCGAGTGTTTTACATGTGCGTGTGGCGAATGTCATGTACATCCGTGTTAAATATCCGTGTGCTCTTCAACGCCATGGTATACACATGGGTTTGTATTAACTTCATTCGGTCCACTGTACAAAATCTACAATGTATAATATACTAATCTATAGGACCCTGTATGTGTTAACACAGAAATAACTGGTTAGATGACTTCATTCACAAAGGCTCCAAATTGCCTACAGGAATGTTGCTCATCAGTTGAGATGATTGTTATTTGGAATTCTTTGTTGGCCACTATATCCTGTTTGATTTTTTTTTTCACATCCAAGACAATATTCGCGTCGCCTTATAAATGGAGGCCCTTCACGCATATACGTATATCCAGCTAAGCTATTTCATATTTGCTGAAAACACTGGCCACCGTCGTATAAGTGAAATATTCTTGTGTACAGGGTACTTCGAAGAATATACTGGGTCTTTTATGGGTTATTAGAAACCACAAAAAATAAGAGGCCTAAAAATAGCCGTTCCCGGAAGTGCACTCTCTTGTTCTGTTAGTGCGTCACTGTTCCTGTGTAGTGCTTTGGCTCACAAACACCGCGGCGTGACCAATTTCAGGAATCCCGCGAGTTTACGCAGATATCAACGAGACATGATGGGCGCTCTCGCACACTAACGCAGCTAAATTGCGAGATTATACGGTACTTGCTAGTTTTAATACACATCTCGCATATCCGGGGCCTGTCGGCCCAACGGTGCCGTTAGCAGCTGCCGTAAAATCACACCTCTGTAGCTGCGTTATATAGTTCGCGAGAGCCCCCATACACCCTTTCTCGTCTCAACCTGTGTGAACTCGCGAGATTCCTGAAATGCCGACTCGGCTTATTGTGTGCTTTTGTAGGCTAGTGTAGACGGGAAATATTGGGTGACCATGCACTCCCGTAACTAATTCAGAACAGAAGATATGCAAATTTCTAGTAACAAAAACAATCTGCTTTATTTGAGAAGGATCCAGCTGTTCGACAATACACTGGAAATGACACCCAAAGATAGTTAAAAGTTAAATAAGTTACTAAAAACAACGCAGTTCTGGGAATAAGACATATGTGAAGATAAGTATCAGCCGTAAAATACAATTTGACTAAACATCCGGAGTTATACAGCTTCTCCATCAGACGCTCAAATTTAAAATCAGCTACGTTATTTTTTTTTCAGGGATTTTTTTTTCAGTTTCTTTATAAACGAACACCTCACTCGCATGAACAATGATCTATTTGCCGCATTTCTAGAATGGACAAGAGATATTGTTTCGCAGAGTTCTTAGTACATCAAATCCAAATCGCCACAGTCCGTTTTCCGTGATTTCATCCAAGTGAACATTTTTTCCTTTCAATGCCACTGTTTCCCCACGAATATTTCCAGGCAAACCTAAACGCTTCGTTTCACTTCATGTCACTAAGTTATCAAAACAGCAAAAAGTGTGAAGAAGATGGCCTCTCAACAAACACAACTTTTATGTCGTGGATTCCGATCCTCTTAAGCTGCCGACCAAACCTAGTCTTAGGCAGCTGTAATATAGTCACTTTTATTCATTACCCAGCGATGAGCATTTAACTGACCACTAATTCTGTAAAACTGTAAAACTACTTAGACCTGAATTCCTGAAATATTTATGGACAAACAGTAGAAAATGCATTACCTAGGTTGAAAAAGCATCAACTCTTCTTTTTGCTGGCTCTCTTATTTTTAATTTCTTTACTAGACCGTTTTGAGTGGGGTGGTTTTAAATAATCTGCTAGCGTTACAGTTTGTCTTGGACTGTTGATAATGCTTGTTGAGTCGACGTGAATGAAGCCGGCATCCTCTTTTTGAACCAGCAACATTCCATCTGGAGATTCCAGAGGTTCGCTTTGACCCCTTTCTTCGACCACTTCAAAGTCATCACCGGGTAAGTCTTCATTTGGCGTTTCTAGAAATTCAAATTCATCTTCGAACAGCGCGTCTCCGTCCACTTTAATCATGGACAATTCAAAGGGGGTCCCCCATGGACACTCGGGGTCCCTGTAGGTAAGACAATGATCTCCATCACAGGCGGCTTTGGGCTCTTCATGAGGAACCTCGCGAGAAACTTCTGCCACACAGCGTGACGTCTCCTCCAGCTGGCAGAGTTTTTGCTCGTCCATGTGATCTCCCAACATGACCGGTTCAAATTCCTCTGGCTCTTGCCGGCCGCTCAAGTACAGGTAAAGGCCGAGGTCAACGTCACCGTTCAAGTCTTGAAGCTCTTTCTGAGTCATACAATAGTTATCTGCCCTTCTTGAAATCTTCTGACCTTTGCACTTTGATTTTGACTTCTTATCACGGAAGCCTGTTCAACAAAAGAAAAAAGAGGAAATGATGGTTAAATTTCCCAAGATATATACCCAACTGGTTCACAAAATTCTCGTGCAGTTACGCAATGCCTCAGTCGTGATTCATGGTTGCCATGGTAATTGCGTGTACGTAACCTTAGGATTGCTATGGAAATTTTTCTCAAATTTAAATTGAACTGTCATTCCGAAGAAACGTTCCACCAAGATAAAAAAGCCAGAAGGGATTTAGCAGATTCTTATATTTTGGACATTCGGGGTACCATTTCGATGGAATGTGACTATCACCAAATGCCCAACGCGACCCCTGACCGTTACGTTTTGCGATTCTTGTAGAGAGTTTTACTGGGGAAGTAGTATGGGCTGCTTCACTTCAGATCATTAGTCTGTAGCCATGATGGTGGCCCACTCTTAAAAAATAAGGTAATGACAAATTATGAAGCATTACATATGAACTTACACCAGTTCCAGCGTCGTACTTTCAGATCTTGGCAACCGGAAGAGGCGTCTAGAGGTCTGGGGTAAGTTACTTCGTATAAGACTTCTGGGCCACCATCTTGAAATCCAAGGTTACTTTGTAAATTTCTACACCAGAAAAAAAGAACAAAAAGTAAAGAGTCAAGTTACTGTTATAAAGTGACAAATAAAGGTGGACAAGAAACCATTGTATATGCCAATGACTGTCCCTAGGTATTTAAGAGTGGTTCAGACAGCGTGCAAAGAACTCATGAATACAACTTGAGCCTCTACGGTTTGTTAGTATCAGTGTGTATTGCAATTAATAATTTTTTCTGGTATTGTTCTGGTATTGCTCAATGCGCTCTACGTCTTTAATGGTATTGTATCGTGACCTATTTGTATGTATGTTACATTGGTAAGGATAAACAAATGAAGTCAACACATGACACCGTAAACACAGGCTTCGTGTATCGTGTTACTGGTACAAGGATAAAGGATTCCGAGAAACATCAGTTAAATTCACTCAACCATGCGCAAATCCCACGCATTTGTACGGAAGGCAGAAGCCGCCAAAACACTATTCTCAAACGAAACAGTAACGCAAGGTCTATGCTCATTCTCCTCAATAAACACTCAAGTTCACCAAGGACTCGAGTTCTTCGATGACTCGAGCGTCAGGAATAGTACTTTGGCGGCCTCTGCCATCCACACTTTTGTGCCCGTTGGATACTGCAAACGTTGAATTTGTGCGGGTTATAGTATATGCGGGTTAAGCCGTGATTGTTATGAATTACTCTCTCTATGACCGACCCCTATAACCTTATGGTTTCAGGTAGACTGTAGTAAGGCTACGGACTATAAGCAGTAATTAGGAATTACCTTTCTATACGCTTTTACCTTACTATACACCTTAATTTGTAATAGTCGTGAACTAAAACAGCTGCACTAATTTCAAGTATTAAAAGAAAAAAAAAGAAAAAAACAACACATATCTACATGTATATGTACAATGACACATTGTATTGTGCACTCTAATAAAAGAAAATGGAAAACGCTAACACCAACCTTTAGTACCCTGCGTCAGAAGCTTGAAGCTATATGTATATACTGTGTTAAGCTTTATCCGCCGTCTAGACCAGTACTACATCTGTATATAGGACAAAGGCTATATGCATTGCACAAGCTAGCGTCAGCCTTATATCCGGCCCATACTTGGTATATAGGAGTCATCTATTTTACAAGCACAGCGGACCTTGCACAAAGTTCTTGCTGCATGAATGCGCCACGCTAATCGAGCACGGTCGAGCACTGACATGCATGCTCTCTGTGAGGGGCGCGGGTACAACCTGACTATATACAAGGACTGGGAATTAACGGAAAAAATCACTGAGAGGTGTAAGGTGTGTTTTATACCTTGGGCAAGATGATACTACAATGTGGCGTGCTTTACTCATCGTTTAACTGAATTCGCGAGACGGTCTCGTTAAATCATTACAATACAGCGTACAACATGTGGATATTTTACATTTTTACGATTGAAATTTATCTTAACAATTCCATGTCTTTTTATCTGAATTCTTATCTTCTTATAACGCGTACCATGCTTATAATATTTTAGTGATTGTTTCACTTTGTTCATTTTGTAGCCGGAAAAGAGCAAAACCATTTATGGCCACCTTAAATCAAATTTGTTTCAATAGCTAGGGCAGAAAAGGAGCAGGTTCAAACCCCGCCTTGGATTCCCTCGCTTTCACTGCCAATGGAGCCTAGTGACAATAAGAGGTCGACGGTAATCGTGTATCCTTTTGCACAGTCTAACATGCGTTGAAGACCACCTGTATTCCACCAATATGGTGGGCATATCTGTTGGTCGTATGAGGGGAGGTTCGTCATTAAGACACGAATTCCTCAAGGTACTGTGGAACCTCATAGAAACGCGTTGGCTTTGTTCAACTTTTAGCTTCATCTAGATGAACTCCAGATCATGATACCCATATCTACAACATGCCTATCTAGGAGACCTCTGTGACATATTCGCGTTAGAATGTATGTACATGTGTACGCTTGGGGTTTAACGGCGTACTTAACAATTTCACAGTCATATGACGACGAGTCATTACGTGCGTGTACATATACTTTGTCTTCTGGTGGCACAACGAGTCCATATGCCACAAAGGTGCTGCCGCCACTGAAGTATCATGCTGAACACACCAGACATGACACTTCACCCTGATACAATATACTGACACCGGGTCAACCAGTACTGTTTCTTTGCTTTAACCTCTTAGTGCTCAAGTGCCACATTTAAAGTACTTCGTATGACTCGACCAGGGTTTGGTCCCATGCCACCGAAGCAGCCAGCTTTAGAATGATCTAGATGCTCATCACCATGCATGTACATGGGGTGTGTGTTCAATTTGCCTTACTGGAAGCACAGTCAGTAGACATCTGAGAGCACTGCGCCTACGTTCCGGAAGCTCTGTCATGTCGTGTGAAGAGTTAAAATGCTGCCAGACAGGTCCATATAACTCTACCGACAGAATTCTGGATGGCCTCAGGGGTGCTATACTGACTGAGATCGAAAGGAACAAGGTTTAACAATAGTACAGAGCTGCTCCAGTACAGACCAATGCACGAATGAAACATATTCCTGTAATTACACGAGTGTTTAATGTATTTCTATGTAATACGCATATACGCCAACACATACTACATATACCTGACGGATCGTCCCTGAGGCTGCACTCTATCTGCTATATGGAACAGGAACGCACATTGCGTTCATTGATAACTGTGTTACCGTTGATACCAACGAGTTGCTTCAACACGCACTGAATGAGTATAGAACAAGATTATAAGTACCACGCTCAATATTTCATATTATAACATCAACCGTAATATATGTTATAGCACACACTTACTGTACAAACTAGCGACACAAACGAATTGGAGGTTATTCACGCCAGTGCATTGAAATAAATAGCAATAAGGTTTTTATAGACAAAATAAGTGAATGACTGGTTATGGTTTAACGCCACATTGGCAATAGTTCAGCGATATCGTGTAGAGAACATGTTAGAACCAGAAACGTAGGCTAAATAGTGAAGATGTCCTGTTACAGTATATGTGGTTGACAAAAAGGCTGATTCAGCACGTACACGACAAATGGAATGAAACCAAAGGCGAACTGTGTCAAACACACCAAATAGATTAATGTAATGGCACCTAAAGTGTGAAACTTTACCATGGTGTGTGCTACACACACAGGCCGTTAATGGAAGGGAATAACGAAGAGTTGGTTCACAACCCCACAACCAAACCAACACACGTTATTGTGTGCCACGTTAAAAATTCTATGTGCGGTACAAGTACAGTGTAAAATCTGTGGAAAGAATATCCATGCATGTAATGTGAAGGCCCGACGGGAATCATGTTCTCACAGTTTTTGGACTGTATTACATCAGGCAAGCATGGAGAAGACCTTGGGAATATATCAGAATGTTCAACCCGTTATGCTCAGTTACCAGGCACCATTGTGCCAGGTCCATTAGTTGGACGGAGTACTCATTGAGACAATGTGCAGATTTACAAGTTTGGGTAAGGGAAAGGAATGTTCACCGTAAAAAAAAAACTTACGGATACGCCCAACAGACATGAGGAATGTGAAATAAAGATAGTTTTGTTTTGGAAGTGAGTCAAACGTACCAACCATGTACATGCGTGACAGGAAATGAGTCAAAAGTAATTGCGTTTACAAGATTGGCATAAGATAACCACCAAAACCTATGATTTAGATGCGAACAATATGGCTTACCTTGATGAACTAACATGCAAATGATTGTGACGATAGGCTTGGTGAAACTGAACAAGGGCGGGAGGGGAGATGTACATGCAAAATCCTCTCACCGTTGCCCGAACACAGGTAACTAAAATTCGTCTACAACGATCACCTTTGTATTAAATAAGTGTAACTGTAAAAGACACAAAAAGAAACGGGGATGTTGAATTACGCTAGAGTGGCCATGATTACTGTCACGATCACATATATACAGCCTGTCTGGCCAAATGAAGCCACCTTATGTATCATACGTAGCCAGTTTGAAGGCGAAATGCGAACTGATTAACCAACAGATCTATACACTGATTACAACTGGAATAACACCAACGACTACGGAAGCAAGGTGTACAGTTGACAGAATGGCACTAAGGACAAATGGATGGATTGCAACATGCATCTCTGGAGGGCTAGGGAAGGAAATGGAAAACAGAAATGAAACAAACGGAAAACCATTTCCTCTTCAGTAAACGATAAAAAGAGTGAGGAGAGTTGTAAAAGAATTATGACAATGGTATATTACGAGATAAAATCAACACGTGCAGTGCGTCACAGCAATCTTGAGACAAGACACACCAAGAAACCGTGCTGTACCTTAAAGGTTTCGTTGGTGTTTTCTCCTTCTTGGAGCTTTGGGACAGTAATTTTCTATCGGCTGAGTGATGTCGTTGTACTCCTCTATAATGCTGATTATGAGAAGCAGACTTTTTTGGGGCTTTGAACATTTCTTCAGAGTCCGGACTCATCTGCTTGGATTTATCGCGCAATTCCCACGGGAAAGATGCCTTTCTCCTCGACTCGATTGGAAGAGCATTCCAAGCCACGTCCGATTCGTAGCTTATACAGCTGCAAGCGTCCTTGGAAGACAAATGACCGTGAAGGTAGTCCCCATATTTCTCCACCAGTGTAATTCCCAGTACAGGGCTGTTGATGCTGTTCAACTTCTCTTCAAACATCCTCCTAAACTGCATATGATCCTTTAACTTCTCCAGAAGGTCCCAACGTTTGTGCTTGTTCAGAGATACGTAGACGAGGCCCCGGTCGTTGGCCAGCTGCACTGGAATGCCGGCGCCTCCGGCGTCTTCGACGTCACGTAGGGACTCTAGCTCCCAGCACACAGGGGATGAGTTCGCGATATTGACGTCGCCTTTGGACGTCAGTTCGTAATCCGATTCCAAACCCTGCCCTCCGTTAAACAACTTACGGATGAAGAATCCTGAGGTTTGTCGCTTCATCAGGTAGTTCGTTTCGCCGAACTTCATGGTGGCGCCGTTATTCAGACCACACTTGCCGTTTTTCTGAACCATTGTTTACAAATCTTCAGCCGAGTCCTAAACACGAAATCAAAAGGGGGGAAGATAAGCTCAAGTGCCAAAATTTCACAAAGACATTGCATAACGGCTCCTCCAACACCTAATAGCAAGATTGCTAAGTAATTATAGACCTAATGCATAAGGCGACATATTTAGGCATACCCACTTACAATGAAGTCGGTTGGCGTAACACAGCCTATTACATGAAAAAGGTAGCTGATAAATATAGATCCCTTGTTCCATATATAGTAGAGGGTACCAACATGCAAATCATGGAAACTTCCAACACCTGTATGGATAGTCAACACTGGACACCATTTGAAATTCATCACAAGCCTCAGCTAAGTTCTAGCCGCCATGCAATACCAAGTACAATGCTATATTACAACAAACATACCTGTAAGACAACTCCACAAATACTCTTTGGACTTAATTAATATCCTGTAACTTTCCGCTACAGCGCGAGTAAAAAAGAATTTAATATGGCGCAGAAGCAAACGTCTGAAAATCCTCCACAAGCAAATGTCCGTTATGTGACCAACCTACGAACGTCAGTACGACAAATACCGTGCATTTATTCCTTACTATTACTGCCTCTTGTGTATCATTGAATATTAACAGAATGTTTACCACACAAGACTTTCCCAGATAAGGGCATATATTTATTTTCACCGATATATCAGACGAATAATCTCCCTGCGGTCTTCGAAATTTCTGACGGGCTGTTGGACCTCTGCAAATTGCGTAATACACTTCCTTCCAAAGCGACTTGGGATTGTTTCTATCCATGCAGCGTGTATAGTTTTGTGGCAAAAAACACTGTAACGTCAGTGTTCCAGATTTCCTGGTTCTTCTCGTCGACCACAAATTACATACTTTTTTTAATTCTACACAGTTCCTTTTGAGACTTAAGTTCATGAATTAAACTAGAGAATCTAAGTATTAATGCGACGACAATGCATGTATAGCCCACCGCTGTACGATGCCTGCCGTTATAGTATAGCCTGCATTACACAGTAATATATTGTTCCATTGATACCTGGGATTCGCAAGCTAACTGATCTATTAACTACATAGCACAAGCCATGTTCTTCCTATTATACACTTGTATCTCTGTGTTTTGTCAGGCTATGTATAGTTTTATATGCAGACAGCAGTATAGCTGACATTTAAATCCACAAGACAGGATAAACCAGCCAACTGTCCATGATATTTAGGCCCGTCGTCTCACCCTTCGCATTTAGCATATAAATCAAACAAAGGTAATCAACTTGTGGCATATCCTGAAAAGCAAAGCAGAAAGACGTCTGTGCAGTACTATATAATTACGTGTTGGCTGTAATATACTGAGAACAGGCCGTAGGAAGGTGGGGGGAGGGGGGGGGGGGGGGTAGCACGGCGCAATAACCCACGAACTTCCTTGGCTACCTCTCCGACCGTAGGTGAGAAGGTCTGCAGCAACCTGCGGATGGTCGTGGGTTTCCCCCAGGCTCTGCAAAGTTTTCTCCCACCATAAATTCTCTCTCTACCAACGTTATGTGTGAAATCTCCCGGATCCTCGGCGATATCTGGACCCTCACTTGATCATGATAGACTGCGATAGTGCCCTCCCCCCCCCCCCCCCCCTTTTCATGTATTTCCTACTTTTGCACACCCTAAACATTCTGCTTTATCCTACTTGTCGCGTTTGAACTTTTTCTTCGTCATTGCATGCATAGGTCGTATTTTTTTTACTTATTTCCTTTCTTATAGTAGTGCATGAGTAATTATCCAGATGACTTAATATATGTGCTGGTGTCTTAACCGACAGTTTAAGTTCACAATGTTAGCTTAATGGATATTGTGGCTATTTATATATACCAATGTCACATGCTAACATATATGCTAAAATCCGCCTTGCTAAAAGCATTATATACACCTGGATTGTAATCCACAAGATCGTTACCACAGGCCCCCATAATCTACAGGTAAAAAGTTCAGCCGTTCTCAGAGACGCATGTGACATATATAATGGTAACATGTGTGCTTTTGTGTATAGATGTATACCGTGATCACATGATAACATAGAGAGAGTAACTCCCCCTCCCCTCACTCCCCCCTCCACTTTCTATCTGAATCAACCCTGAACTGAAGCCCACTGTTAACATGCTGAAAAACGGCATGTTTCGGTTTCTTTCCTTTCACTCCTACATGCTAATTGTACTTATACAAATTTTGATATGATTTCAATGACCGATTTGTCGAGATCGGCCATAAATTATAACATAAGATCTATTGGGATCACAATTCTATTCATTCTACATGTATTTATTATTTATACTGAACAAACAGAAGTGGTGATCAATATATCTTATGTTATCCAACCCAGCTTCTAAATGCCATCGAGAGAAGTCAGCTATAAATTATTTCATACACAGCTCAAAAGGTCCCCATTTCAAAACTGGTGACTCAATGTTGCACAGATGCTTTACCAAATCCAAAGGGATATATGCTTTAGCTGGTGATGTCCACAGTTAAAATCCGTGCATCTGTATATCACCTGGATACATGTACTTAACGTTTACCCAAATACAATAACTTATTTATTTATTTGATTGTTGTTTTACGCCGTACTCAAGAATATTTCTCAAGAGCATTATGGGGGAGGAGTAAACCCGGCACAGCCCGGGGGAAAACCCACAAGCATTCGAAGGCTTCTGGAAGACCTTCCCACGTACGACCAGAGAGGAAGCGACCACAATGTGAGCGACTCCTCGGTCATTACGGTGCGTTAGCGGCGCTAACCAACTGAGCCACGGAGTCCCCGGTACAGCGTTGCATATATTGTTTTTGTGTTGAAATTTTCAGTGTGCAAACTACAGCAAAAATTTTTCATTTTGAACCTGTTCCAAATAATAATGAGAGTTTATAATTTACTGATGATATGCTGACCTTTTACGCCGTACGTAATGATACATCTGTATGACAACAGGAATGTTTACAAACTGACGAAAGACAAAATTACAAAGACAAAACAGTCGACGTTGTATCGCAATATCATATGCAGCTGTTCAGTGCAAAAGGGTCAGAAAGTCATCCAGGCAACTCTGGCGCCTGTCCATAATGAGGCCGGTTCACACTGGTCATTATTTTAGGATGTGGGTGGGGTTACATAAACCACAAGCAATGTAACACCTGTGCACGGGCTATAAGCCATGGAGGTGTATAAATATATGTAGCATTCAGTCCCTCGTGTATATGCATGGATCGACACTGTATATATATATATAATGTTGTGCGTACGTAAACACACAGGTAGCCAGACTTCAATCACCATGACACTGCAATCTGGTATGTGCATAACGCAGGTATACGTGCACAAGAAAGTTTACTATTATCATGCCCTACAGTTTCTCTACAGCGGTGGTTGAATAAAAGACAGCAGCAATTAACCATGAATAAGACTTTCCATTTAACAAGCACCTGTATATACATATACAATGTAAAATTTTGCGTGCAGTCGTTCCTCAGAAACCCTATATAGCGTATAATCTTCCCTTAATTTAGTTGTATAAGACAAAGTTCACTAGCCTTGTCCAGTTGCCCTCTGTATACATGTAGGTGAAACGAATGGGTTTAAGTTTCTATTTCTGAAATTAGGGTGATGTCACTTTAACACTTCTGGCGGGAAAACTATTACCCGTAGCTCGAGTGAATGAGTTAGTGCTTGGGGTTTAACGTCGTACTTAACAATTTTTCAGTCATATGGCGACGAAAGAATCCTTAGAGTGCATGTGATGTGCCTCTTTGTTGCAGGGCGGATTTCCACTGCTCTATCATCTAGTGCTGCTTCACTGAGACGCCTTACCGAATGCAAGTAAGTTGCCCCGCCCGAGCCATTATACTGATACAGGTCAACCAGTCGTTCTTCTGTCCACTTCATGTTGAACGCCAAGCGAGGAAGTTACAACTTCCTCTTTTAAGGTCTTAGATTCGTAGCTTGAATATGTTCGTATGCCACGGATTGTACATGTATATACCTTGGGCTACAATTTGGTACAGATTACAAGTCCCCAACAACGCTGCATAAGACAATGGTGACGTGCATTGCAGATGAAAATGCGGTGTGCAACTATGCTCAGCAGTCAGTATATACCTTCACACTGTTCAATGGCTCACTGCCGCTTCGCTGTAGGGTGGACAAAGAGCTAACTTCTGGTGAATCGAGAATGTCAGCGCAAAGACTCTGGTTGAACAGCAACATTTAGTCCCCATCCAAATCAAAAAAGCACCCTTCCCCTCCTCTTACAGACGTTGCATGGTGGGGTTATATCGCTTAAAATGCACCTTAAGTACAACTTTCAGCTTTTGTGCTTTTGGCCTACGCCTATGCGATGCTCGTCTCACATATAAGATGGACGTTAAGTAGATGCTTACTACAGATCTAACGGTAGTGGCCTGCGTTTTTTCTTACTAGTCTACACACTTTGGTGATATTCAACTTCAGCGAAGCATACACCAGCTGTCTGTAATTGCCATCTACGAGAGGACCTATTTTACTCTACCCCTTCTCTCGTTTTAGTCTATAGATATCCAGAATGTTTGGATAACATCTAGAAGATGCCAACTTGTATCGTGCTTCGTGCAATGCAAATAAACGTACAATATCATACAAAACTGGCCCCAAAAGTGACTATTTTCATACGCCTTACCAGATCAATTCACAACACTGAATGGCATGCGTGCAGGATTGTACGAGGTATCAGTGTATGGTGCAGTGACGCATTCACGATACGGTATATTAAAACACTTACTCCAAAAGCTGATAATTATTGTTTATTTCTTTTCATTTGATTTATCTGCCAAAGGTCTAGCAGATTTAGTTATCTGTTATATTTGTTTTATTATCTGTTTTATTTAGTTACCTAGCAGATGGGTTATCTATTTAATAAAATTCTTCACCACAAACACAATTTAGCTAAGTTGTAGAGTGCATCTTACGGTTACCTTTTTTCAACTGGGACTGGAAAGTTAATAGCGTTTTTGTCACCTTTGATTTGAAACAATTATTGGTATCGGTACAGACAACTTGGATAACTTACTTTTGACAGCCATACTCGAGAAATGTTGTTATTCATGTTTTTTTATCAGCTCATACTCGAGTGACATGATCTGCTTCCGTTTTGACATCACAGAAAAACTCCCCCAGATCAGGCAGCCTTAAAACGACCATGACTTTTTATGTCTTTCTGGCATGCTCAGAATGCAAGTTAAATTTCTTTCAAAACAAGTATTCAAAATACCGACATACTACTAAATACCTGCACGTTGTCAATGTGTGTCTTGATTTCCTTGAAAGATATATATATATCATGTATTGCTATGTAATTAATTTATTTAACAGCTAGTATATATTTAGTTCATTTTGAAGGTATGAAAATGGTTCACACATATTAAGAGAATTAAGGTATCCAGGGCTTTTCAGGTGAATGAATAATGTAAATGCCTGATAGCTATTAATAGCACGTTATAATGATACATGTATTGGCATGCTAAAGGCCTATGTACATACATGAACTCCAGGTCTAGTGTCTCCATGAACAAGCACCTGTCAATGTTGAACAAGCTGAACAGAAAACAGCTTTACACAACAAAATCTTTCTTACAACTAAACGTATGTTTAAAATATGTCTTGGGCAAACACTGCAAGCAATTTTCTTTTTTAAACTTTTGAAACACACAGCCCAGGTTTTCAACAACTGCAAGGTAAACTTTATCTTGCTCTAATAACAAAAGCTCTGTTACCTGTCAGGCCACAATCTAGATTGCTCCAGGGAATGATATTTGATCCCATTCCACAAGGTCTTTTTCCCAATTATGGTATGTGACCTACCTAATCGACCTAAAATTTTTCCAGATTTTGGTAGTTCTATTGATTTTAAGAAATGTTAGCGTCAGAGGTAATATTTCATGACATTTATTTGCCTCCAAATATGCTCTTTTGTGGCTGAATTTTTAGGTCATTTAATGTACATGTCAGTTAAATACCAGTTAACTGTAAAGTACACACAGCTCCCTGGTATACCTTTTTTCCACAAAAATATGCAGTTTTGCGTTAAAACTTCTCCAACTAAGGCTTCCAAAATATGTGAATCATGCCATTCCTGAACAAAGCTTTATACATGATGTAAGCCCATTTATTCGGCTAATATCTACCTGTCGGCTGACGTTACTTTTTCTTACTTTCACGGTAGCTCAGGTTGTTCCAACCAGTATTCACACTTAACTCTTCACACTAGCCTCATCCTTGCTCACATAGAACAACTGGATTTTCAGTAATGGTCAAAGTTAACACAAACTGTCAACATTTAAAGGAAGATGTCAACACTTGTGTCTCAACAAAAACTGGTTTGATAATATGAATTTACTGATTTCTCTCTGAAAGAAAAAAAATTGATTGCTATTTCTACTACTATTATTATTATTACTAGGCAAAAACGAGACTAAAAGTATAAAGGTTCCTGTACACCATTAAATAATATATGACAAAAAAAAAACATACAGCATGGCAACTAGACAAAAGTTGCACAATCAATGCACAATTAACATAGCCTTTGTTACCCATCACAATAGTGTCACAACTTCCTCATCACTTGTTTAAAACATTCACCTCATTAGTAGAGTAATAACATAATATTGTCGGTCAAATACATGTATTTTCATTTGTTCCCGGTGCACTGTGCAGGTCAAAATTCCATGATCCCTTTTAAACTCTTGTCAGTTTTTTTCTTTTTCTTTTTTGTTTCATGTAGCTTGGCTCGTTGATGTCACTGCCCTGTCTATCTGACAGTCACTCTGCATGGATATAGAGCTACGCAGTTTAAGCCTTGGGCGGTTTATGGGCACAGCATGAAGTCAACGGCTATAATATTACCCTGTGAGAGTTGAACCCCTGTTTTCCTCGGTGTACGGAATAAAGCATAAATTAACTCTGATCACTGAAACTTACAGCATATAAAGTTATATATTAAAGAAATGAGACTCTGTGAGAGTTGAACCCCTGTTTTCCTCGGTGTACGGAATAAAGCATAAATTAACTCTGATCACTGAAACTTACAGCATATAAAGTTATATATTAAAGAAATGAGACTCTGTGAGAGTTGAACACCTGTTTTCCTCGGTGTTCTGAATAAAGCATAAATTAACTCTGATCACTGAAAATTACAGCATATAAAGATATATATTAAAGAAATGAGACCCTGTGAGAGTTGAACACCTGTTTTCCTCGGTGTTCTGAATAAAGCCTAAATTAACTCTGATCACTGAAAATTACAGCATATAAAGATATATATTAAAGAAATGAGACCCTGTGAGAGTTGAACCTCTCTTTTTCCTGGTGCACTGACTGAAGCATGTTAAGTGGCCTGGATCATCCAATCATGTTAAAGCAATGTAATACCTCATGTTCATAGGGTGTATCAGTGAAATGAGACTCAAAAAGAGTTTGTTCTGTCGTCTTTTGTGTACACTGATACATGAATGTACCTTTATCATGCAATGTCACAGCACAAACATGGAAAACATCCCACGCACAGGCTAATGTGATTAACTTCACTGCACAATCACCTGTGCAAGCACTGAATCATCATTAAAAATAGTCTTCTAACCAGACCCAACATCTAAAGAAGGGGCCTACTTTAACTACCTTAAATGACCATAAATTCCGTCCGTGCCCACCTTGCCCGTTTTTCCTGATTCTGGGAGTTCGATTGATTTTAGAAAAGAGTGTAGAGATCTGCATGGAGCATGGGATTCTACTGGCAAAATGTCAGTTTCAGCACCAAAAATAATATTTTGTGACATTTATTTGCCTCTAATAATGCACTTTTTTGGGCGAAATTTTAGGGCATTTATGGTATTTATTGAGCTTTTGAAAGAATTTCCTTCTTTATTTTCTCTCTTTTTCATTAGCCAGAATAAACAAAAATCCCCCACTGACCTACATGTACTCTGTTTTTTTCTGACAGGGTTGGGTTACACCCACCAAAGAATTTTTTACGGATGGCCTTGTAGCTTGCCACCACAACAACGTGCCCACACACAGTGAGGAGGTAAGGACGTGTAATCATAACATTTTTAATCGCTCTCATCACCTCTAGTGCACTTCATGCTTATTATAAACCCTATCACATATACCCCAGCTGAATATTTCACTGGTCTTTTTAAATCATATAAAATTTGAACAACTAATAAAATTATACAATTCTTTAATATGTTTTACTAGGTTTCCTGTTCTTTGTTGTGTCTCCTAATGTCAAAAAAGTAAATGAATCAGGCAAAACAAAACAACCCTTTACATAAGTATTGCCTCAGTTTATTTTTTATTTATTCTGGGCAGTTTCAGAACATTACCAGAGCAACAAAAATGTCTTTGATGACAAGTGACTGAGTGAACTATTTTTTCTACTCTCATACTGTCTTGATATTTTTTACATGCATCATATTACATGGCTTATGAACATTGTGTTTATCTATATCACATTATAAACAGGGCTGCATTAGAGTCAGAATAACATGCACGATACAATCTTGATTATTAACCCAAGAGCAAAGAGCCCACACACTCAATCCCCACCAACCCTGGGGTGACTCTGAACAGAGTCAGAGGCTAGAGAGCTATCTCATTACCTTCTCCACCCTGAAGAATTAACAGCAGGGTTTAAACAGTATTGTTTAACGAGGGTATGAATGGATAGAAAAAAAAACACTTTTTGTGATATTTTTTTTCTGGTCACACCTCTTAAAATCTCAAGGTGTTTTTTGTTGATTGGGTACATTCTTTGGATCATACAGACCAAATCTCATTAACTTTCAACTATTTTTAATTCATAAAATTTTTTACTTTTCATTTTTCTTATCTCCCTCAGGTTAATTAAAACTAACTCTCTCATACAAAGGGGTGTAGGATATGAAACAGCCAGTACACATTCAGCACTCTGACACAACTTATTACTGCGGCCCCCATCCCTGGGAAAAGACATAGGCCTACGGCCTCTGGGTGCATCCAAATTACATGGGGTAAACCACAAGAACACAGGCATACCAATTTAGATAAAGCTGCAAATTAAACCGCTTTACAGTCTAACATGCACAATACAATATTTTAGTGCTACAGTAGCACGCAGAGTGTTAGTGTCTGTAGCAACATATACAAACCATGACACTCACTAACACTTGCTATCCACCTATCTGTATCTTAGAAGTTACATGCAGTTCGAAGTAGCAAAATATTGATTCGACAACACACTGCAAGCCTTGATACATATCATTGTCAAACAAGTCTATTCACGGTTTCTGGTACCTGTTGTAAACAAGTCATTCGTCTCTTTGATGCTCTTATGCATTTCGTTTCATCATCCAGGGCAATAGATGTATTTTAGCTGTGTCAGCAAGTTTTTGTAGCTTAACAGTTAACTCTCGCCGTGAAGGTTAAATGCTTTAGACGTCTACTGAAAATGAACAACATATTGGTGCAGATTCCTGTATACGTTTAGCAATCGATTCTGATCTGATCTGATCTGATTGGAAGGCATCGCTACTTTACACCTGTCATTCATCAATGAGAAATAATCCCTCCAGGAACCGATATATGCTCAGCAAATCTTTGAAAAGGAGCCCTCTGTCCGCCATAACAGCTGATAACTGTCAGTGACGCGGGCAGTCTACCGCGGCATTTCGCCAAAATTTCATCAGCATTTACATCTGCACTCCTGCGCATTTTCAGTGAGATTTCTTGAAAAATGCCTGCCAGATGACTTACCGATTCGTAACCAATGCTGTATCGATCAATCAGTCTGTCTGAAGCGGCGTTTTCTTTCCGATCCAACCGACTCTTCGTCAGAGGTGAAATGTCACAAACGTCAAAATCTGCTTCGTGTATTTGTTTACGTTGAGAAATGTCAAACTCAAAGCGAGGCTGCTGGGGCTATTTTCAAGTCTGACGTCATTCAACTGGGCTTTGAATGGCGCAGTGCGAGTGAGGCTCTAGACGAGGGGGCATGCAATGACTCGCCTGCTTTAAAAGAATGCACCACTGCTTTATTTCAACGTGATTTATACAAAGTTTCAGTGATTCCAGACTTGTGTAAAACTTTAAAACTCTACGGCATCCACCTAAGAGGATTTCTACAAGTAATCATCTACTCGCAGCTTTTAACTTATGACATATACTTATGCCCCGCCCACTCGAACCTCTATTTTTAAAAACCAACCAAGCGCGTGGTATCTCTTTCACGCCTTACTTCATGCATATTTCACCCCTAATTATCACGTGGTTGAATCATGTGATCCATACCGGACTTAAAAACAAAGCAGTGACAAAACATCTTACAATTAAGAAAAAATAATACAAAACAATAAATAAAGAGAAAAAAAAATAATCAGAACTGACATTCGCAAAACTTATTATAGGCTTACAACAATTAGATCTGAAGTCGTGACATGCCAGTATTCGTAACCACTGCCAAGATCTTAAGTCAAAGTTGTGAAGTAACGGCGAAAAGTTCAGTAGAGCAATGGTGTTTGTTGTGCCTGCCGAGTATCTGGGACTAATATAGCGGGCTAGTTAAATTAGTCCCATCGTACAGACATACCGGTATGCAAATTTGCGTATTCTTTGTAATGTACATGACCATAAATTTAGCCCATGACAAACATGCCCATTTTTCCTGATTCTGAGAGTTTAGAAATGCGTTTCGAAGGTAGCATGGAATGACATTCTACTGGAAAATTATAAAGTCTGCACCAAAAATAATATTTTGTCGGTAACGTTTATTTGCCGCGAACATTCACTTTTGTGGGCGAAATTTGAAGTCATTTTGGTTAAATTCAATATGGATATATATATATATATATATATATATATATATATATATATATATCTGGAAGATTATTGCCGGTGATGACGTCATATGGAAGTTTGTTCTCTGCATATAAATAATTTCATGTGAAAGTTTGTCATGACTACTTACATATATTAGTTTTGAATATATAGTTGTAATAAATGCATGTGGAGTGAGTGAGTGCTTGGGGTTTAACGTCATACTATGCATGTGGAATTTTGCTCTGTAATAACTGCACATGCAAGACAACTATCTGTAATATCTACATATGGACGTTAATTATTTTCTGTAATTATTAGCCTACAAAAGTTCACTATTCATAATATTTCTACATGAGCATTACTTTTCCATAACCCTTTTCTTCTCTAAGTCAGGCAGTCAAGTAGCACTCTGCACGAAGTCTTATTAATCATGACCCCTAGCATATTTAGCAGTTCTCTCTACATTCCTCTGTGTGGAAATATAGCAGAAAGCATATAAATTTCTATCAAAGGCCTACAGAAGTATTTCATTTATAGAGCAGCATGTCTTTTGTGACCTAATATCTTCAATATTACTGGTAGTGCAAATATAAAACTGACATCATGTGGATTTGAACCTCTGGTCACAGGGATATCAGGATACAACAGCTTGTTTGACAATGCATTATTTAGTGGGACAATATAGGATTTATGCACAGTCACAAGCTGGATTCAAACATGGAACCTTCACAAACTTGTCATTAATCAGAACCCACAGGTCTGGCAGCATTGGTATTTTTACTTAATCAGAACCCACAGGTCTGACAACATTGGTACTTTTACTTAATCAGAACCCACAGGTCTGACAGCATTGGTACTCTTACTTAATCAGAACCCACAGGTCAGACAACATTGGTACTCTTACTTAATCAGAACCCACAGGTCTGGCAACAGTGGTACTCTTACTTAATCAGAAATCACAGGTCTGGCAACAGTGGTATTTTTACTTAATCAGAAATCACAGGTCTGACAGCATTGGTATTTTTACATAATCAGAGCCCACAGGTCTGACAACATTGGTATTTTTACTTAATCAGAACCCACAGGTCTGACAACATTGGTACTCTTACTTAATCAGAACCCACAGGTCTGACAACATTGGTACTCTTACTTAATCAGAACCCACAGGTCTGACAACATTGGTACTCTTACTTAATCAGAACCCAGAGGTCTGACAACATTGGTACTCTTACTTTATCAGAACCCACAGGTCTGGCAACAGTGGTATTTTTACTTAATCAGAAATCACAGGTCTGACAACATTGGTACTTTTACTTAATCAGAACCCACAGGTCTGACAACATTGGTACTCTTACTTAATCAGAACCCACAGGTCTGACAACATTGGTACTCTTACTTAATCAGAACCCACAGGTCTGGCAACAGTGGTATTTTTACTTAATCAGAAATCACAGGTCTGGCAACAGTGGTATTTTTACTTAATCAGAAATCACAGGTCTGACAACATTGGTATTTTTACTTAATCAGAAATCACAGATCTGACAGCATTGGTATTTTTACTTAATCAAAACCCACACGTCTGACAACATTGGTATTTTTACTTAATGAAAACCCGCCTGTCTGGCAGCATTGGTATTTTTACTTATTCAGAAATCACAGGTCTGGCAACAGTGGTACTCTTACTTAATCAGAAATCACAGGTGTGACAGCACTGGTATTTTTACTTAATCAGAAATCACAGGTCTGGCAACAGTGGTATTTTTACTTAATCAGAAATCACAGGTCTGACAACATTGGTATTTTTACTTAATCAGAAATCACAGGTCTGACAACATTGGTATCTTTACTTAATCAGAACTCACAGGTGTGACAGCACTGGTACTTTTACTTAATCAGAAATCACAGATCTGACAGCATTGGTATTTTTACTTAATCAAAACCCACAGGTCTGACAACATTGGTATTTTTACTTAATGAAAACCCGCCTGTCTGGCAGCACTGGTACTTTTACTTAATCAGAAATCACAGGTGTGACAGCATTGGTATCTTTACTTAATCAGAAATCACAGGTGTGACAGCACTGGTATTTTTACTTAATCAGAAATCACAGGTCTGACAACATTGGTATTTTTACTTAATCAAAAATCACAGGTCTGACAACATTGGTGTTTTTACTTAATCAGAACCCACAGGTCTGACAACATTGGTATTTTTACTTAATCAGAACCCACAGGTCTGACAACATTGGTATTTTTACTTAATCAAAACCCACATGTCTGGCAGCATTGGTATTTTTACTTAATCAGAAATCACAGGTCTGGCAACAGTGGTATTTTTACTTAATCAGAAATCACAGGTCTGACAACATTGGTATTTTTACTTAATCAGAACCCACAGGTCTGACAACATTGGTATTTTTACTTAATCAGAACTCACAGGTGTGACAGCACTGGTACTTTTACTTAATCAGAACTCACAGGTCTGACAGCATTGGTATCTTTACTTAATCAGAAGTCACAGGTCTGACAGCATTGGTATCTTTACTTAATCAGAACTCACAGGTCTGACAGCATTGATATCTTTACTTAATCAGAAGTCACAGGTCTGACAACATTGGTACTCTTACTTAATCAGAAATCACAGGTCTGGCAACATTGGTATTTTTACTTAATCAGAAATCACAGGTCTGACAACATTGGTATCTTTACTTAATCAGAACTCACAGGTCTGACAGCATTGGTATTTTTACTTATTCAGAACCCACAGGTCTGACAACATTGGTATTTTTACTTAATCAAAACCCACATGTCTGGCAGCATTGGTATTTTTACTTAATCAGAAATCACAGGTCTGGCAACAGTGGTATTTTTACTTAATCAGAAATCACAGGTCTGACAACATTGGTATTTTTACTTAATCAGAAATCACAGGTCTGACAACATTGGTATTTTTACTTAATCAGAACTCACAGGTGTGACAGCACTGGTACTTTTACTTAATCAGAACTCACAGGTCTGACAGCATTGGTATCTTTACTTAATCAGAACTCACAGGTCTGACAGCATTGGTATTTTTCTTAATCAGAACTCACAGGTGTGACAGCACTGGTACTTTTACTTAATCAGAACTCACAGGTCTGACAACATTGGTACTCTTACTTAATCAGAAATCACAGGTCTGGCAACATTGGTATTTTTACTTAATCAGAAATCACAGGTCTGGCAACATTGGTATTTTTACTTAATCAGAACTCACAGGTCTGGCAACATTGGTATTTTTACTTAATCAGAAATCACAGGTCTGGCAACAGTGGTATTTTTACTTAATCAGAAATCACAGGTCTGGCAACATTGGTATTTTTACTTAATCAGAAATCACAGGTCTGACAGCATTGGTATCTTTACTTAATCAGAACTCACAGGTCTGACAGCATTGGTATTTTTACTTAATCAGAACTCACAGGTGTGACAGCACTGGTACTTTTACTTAATCAGAACTCACAGGTCTGACAGCATTGGTATCTTTACTTAATCAGAACTCACAGGTCTGACAACATTGGTACTCTTACTTAATCAGAAATCACAGGTCTGACAGCATTGGTATTTTTACATAATCAGAACCCACAGGTCTGACAACATAGGTATTTTTACTTAATGAAAACCCACCTGTCTGGCAGCATTGGTATTTTTACTTAATCAGAAATCACAGGTCTGGCAACAGTGGTACTCTTACTTAATCAGAAATCACAGGTGTGACAGCACTGGTATTTTTACTTAATCAGAAATCACAGGTCTGACAACATTGGTATTTTTACTTAATCAAAAATCACAGGTCTGACAGCATTGGTATTTTTACTTAATCAGAACCCACAGGTCTGACAACATTGGTATATTTACTTAATCAAAACCCACATGTCTGGCAGCATTGGTATTTTTACTTAATCAGAACTGACAGGTCTGACAACATTGGTATTTTTACTTAATCAAAACCCACATGTCTGGCAGCATTGGTATTTTTACTTAATCAGAAATCACAGGTCTGACAACATTGGTATTTTTATTTAATCAGAACCCACAGGTCTGACATTGGTATTTTTACTTAATCAAAACCCACATGTCTGGCAGCATTGGTATTTTTACTTAATCAGAAATCACAGGTCTGACAGCACTGGTACTTTTACTTAATCAGAACTCACAGGTCTGACAGCATTGGTATCTTTACTTAATCAGAACTCACAGGTCTGGCAGCATTGGTATTTTTACTTAATCAGAAATCACAGGTCTGACAGCACTGGTACTTTTACTTAATCAGAACTCACAGGTCTGACAGCATTGGTATCTTTACTTAATCAGAACTCACAGGTCTGACAGCATTGGTATTTTTACTTAATCAAAAATCACAGGTCTGACAGCATTGGTATTTTTACTTAATCAGAACGCACAGGTCTGACAGCATTGGTATTTTTACTTAATCAGAACGCACAGGTCTGACAGCATTGGTATCTTTACTTAATCAGAACGTATGTCATTGATACTTTTGGTTACAAGTGTTTGTTTCATTGCTGTTTAATGCCATAGTAACGAAGTTTTCACTTATACGATGGTGACCTACTTTTACCGATGAGTACACAGCCAGCCTGTGTCAGATAATGGACTAGCTTGCTGATGTAAATCCGCAGCTGAAATTAAAAGATTTGGATTTAAACAAGCTACCTCATTGGTCAAGGGTCCGACAGTCAGAGAGTTCTAGTACTCTGACAGAGCAAGCAAGGGACATCCCTTTCATTTCTATTTATTTACTGAATTCTTTTTTTTTCACTTATACGATGGCGATCAGTTTCATGGGTGGACGAAACAGGAGTGGCCCAGGGCAAACCAGTGACAACCTTTCCCAATGTGATGTACATGTAGAGATGTTACACCGTATTGATGGAAGGCAAGTGGTCTTCAACCTCTTACTGTCACCAAGGACAAGCAGCGAGGATAGGGAATTCTACAAATTCCAGGTCCAAGGCCGGATTTGAACCAGCACCACGCAAGTCCTCAGAACTAAAAGCGCACGCGCCATTAAACACAAACCACGGCCTACGTCCCCTTTCATTTAAAGACTCGAAGACTACTTTCACATTTTCTTGGAAAATAAAGTACATTTGTATAAGTAGAAGTATTTCTATTATTATTAAAAAAAGAAGAACACACACAATATATTTTTATTAAATGACTTATGCGAACATTATGTGAAAAGATGGAGAAATAAATTACACATACCTTGATATAAAAACAGAACTCTGACAAATAGTATATGGAAAATTTTTAATCATCTACATACATCATATGTAGTCAAAGTCTTTTTCTTTCAACGCTCAGCAATAGACACTGAAGTTGCGCTACGTACAAATACAACCGTGATGCCCGAGAGCACTCTGATGTGGGTCGTGACTTCAGTTTTCACATGTGCTAAAATGAGCTACATTGTGGGATGCCATCTAAAGCAAAACAAATGAATTAAAAAAAAAAATAGGGAAGATGAACACTATGACTTGGTATGAAAAACAAAATATTGGTTATTTTCCATTTACTTACAAAAAAAAAAGGAAATACCAAAGGAAACAAAAACTGTGACGCATTCTTTATAATTGTAACATACAGGGAAACACTAGGGATTTAAGTACATACCTTCAGCTAAGGGATTCTTTCACAGAATTTCGAGACAGCAGTTGTTATTTTCACGGTTTCCCATCAGGAAGTTTCATTTAACAACCAAAACAAAACACAAAATACGATGCTAATCTGGATCATGGCATGTGTCACATTCATATTGTCTAATTCAATGAACATGTATCTATGACCATTCTAACAATGTTCCCAAAATACCATCATTTCATCAGGCAAATTCCTGTTCAGTGTCATTTTTTTAATTTTTTTTTTACACAATAAATATATAAACATAAACGGAACATCAAGAATTAAGGCTGTGCACCGTTTTTTTCTTTACCCCTTTCCTCACCCCTCACCCCCGGGAGTACTACTTTAGTATCTCTGGAACAATTCACTTCAAATCCTACATATTCATCCAATCTGTTGTTGGGGAAGAGTGCTTTAAGTCACTTACTGTGAACAACCGGCCTCTAACGGCCTTGTTTCCAACCTTGTTTTTTGTACTTTGATCTAGATCGTGCCACTCGGCTGATTGTGAATTAGCTGTCGTGTGGAAAAATGCTTAAAAATCGTACTAAGTAACCTGTACCAAACAAATGTATTATTTTATTTGGTACATACAATCTACATATATGAGTGATACAACTGACAAAAGGGTCACCACATTTCAACCAATCAAAACCATCAAACACCGTATCTGCTGCCTCTAGTCATATGACAGCTACTGACCAATCATGTTCCAGCTATTCTTAGAATCAGTAACCAGTATTTCTTGTCCACATCAGTTTAATATACACCACACAAGATGTCACCCACATACACTCCATGTGACAGAAATTTTATACAAACCTTGATACATTTTCATTAACATTATATTGAAAATTACAGATGCTGAAATGTAATTCAGCATTGCCATCAAAGCAAAAGGAGAAAATCTACTACATTCAAGAGAAAATAAAGAAAAAAAAAATGTCACAAACTAACAGTCACATCATTACCCATATCATCTGCCCATAATACACTGCAAGGTGAAGCATATTTACAAAATGATAAATTGTCAGTAATTTTCTGTTTTCATACAGATAATTTTATATATATATATTTTTTTAAGAATCTGCGTGAAATCACAACTCTGTTTTCTTCCCTTTATCATCAGCATCATCTAAGTCATCCAAATCTACATCACTGAGATCTATATCGTCTTCAACTTCCAACTGAAACACAAAAAGTGTGAAATGGAAATAAAATTCAGGGCATTTTAATATCCAAGAAAAGTCTGGAATTTGAATTGCTGCTTTTATTTTCAATGTCAAACAGGTCCATATCTTTTACAAAAATTGAATGTTCTCATCCCAAACAGTGACACAGTGACCACGCATAAAGAAATGTTATAAAATGAAAACCCAAATTGATATTGAAATCCAATAGTGTGAAAACTTAACATTTCATCAGTAAACCATCACATTATTGTTCAATTTATTCGTTAATTTTAATGCAGATTGATTTGTTTAAAAGTCCAAATGTTTTCTGAAAATAAAATGGCTATAAATACGCCTCTGTCAGACCAGTGATCTGCAGTGCCCAGAGGAAGCCGCAGTGCCCAGAGGAAGCCGCAGTGCACAGAGGAAACTGCAGTGCACAGCAGGAAACCACTGCTCTTCACCAGGTACATGTAACAGACAAGTCTTGCCTGGACTCGACACAGGGAAACTGACTAAAGCCAGATTTGATTTATTTATATATATATTTGCCTGCTGTTTAATGCCATGATTAAGAACTTAGATGATGGCGTCTGGTTTATGTGTGGAGAAAGACGGAAGATGAATTAAACACAGCAATCTCATTGGTCAGCAACAGATCGACAGCAACAAGAACAACATTTTAGCCCAACAAGCCTTGACCCCCATACATGATTTCATAGTGAGGACTTCCCCTCTCCTTATAATCTGTGCATCAGAGGCCGGTTGTTCAAAAGCGTATTAAAAGTTAAGACTGGCTTAAATTTTAAAGTTAAGCCAGGTTTAAATCTTAATATGTCTTGGCCCAATACAAAACTAATGGAACTTTAGTCCAGATTAAAGTTAATACTGGGCTTAACTACTTTTGAGCAACTGGCCCCAGGAGACAAGGTTTTCACATGAACGGAATCTTGTCACTCACCACTCCGTCTTTGCCGTCCCATGGTTCTGTCTTGACTACTGTGGGTAGTTTGGCGTTCTTCAGTGGAGCGGTAGACCCCCGACCAAATGACAAATCCCTGAAACAAACAACACTCACCAGTAAACACCAGTTTTACAACCAAGAATAAGGCTGTGGTACAAATATAACCACGCTCAGCAAACATACATATGCAATTACACCATTAACATTGTACAATCGGGTACCGGCAGATTAACCTCTCACAAAAGGTAGTGCTACTGTGATAGATTACTTGCACCTCGCAAGTCTTTGTGAGGTTAGCTGAAAAGAACAAATTCTTCTGCGCAATACATGTGGCGGGCTGCGGTTTCATCTGTGATGTATTTGGTCTACCCAAGTCGTCTTGAAAAAGAGAAGTATATTAAATCCAAGATGCATGAGGTCATGTTGTAAAGCTGTGGTGAAGGGGATGTAACTCTGTACATGTACCTGGGCTCCTAGGAACTCGTGGGTGTAGGGGGCCGGAAAGGTGAAGAGAATTGTGGGTTGAGGAATCATGTGCTTCAGTTCTCTTTTGTGTCTTGGTGTGGCCACATGTGCCTGTGTTTGTAGCGGATTTGTGTGAATGAATATACGTGTTGGAACAGGAACTCCGTGTTGTGGACTCGTTTATCAGACGCTGCAGTGGAATGGCCAGCATCAATGAAATGACATAACACATCCCACTTAGGATTGCTGCCGGTATCTCATTCATAGTGTAAAATGACTTCACCTGATTTAATTTTACGTACATTTTTACGTATGTGACCTTCAGCCATATTAATATCTTTGGAATATTTTATCAATATAATAAAGATAAGATAAATGATATCTTGGGCAATACGTTGTATTTATTGCAGTAGATGAACATCTTCATCTGACTGACTGACCTGAGAAACTCGCTAAAGCCTTGTTCACTGAATGATCCCCTGAGCACAATTTAGAATCTGACTGACTTACATGAGAAACTTGCTAAAGCCTTGTTCACTGAATGATCCCCTGAGCACAATTTAGAATCTGACTGACTTACCTGAGAAACTCATTAAGGCCTTGTTCACTGAATGATCCCTTGAGCAGGGCAAATTTAGCTTTCCTAGAGTTGACAGCAGCCATAGCCTGGAAATAAACATCACGATGAAATGTGATAGGTACATTGTACATCCTTAGCTATATTGAAAAATGTGTGCACACTGCCAAATGGTAAATGTTGATACCTTCCTGATATACAAGGGGTTTTGTCAAATTTTTTAAGTTCAGTTGAAAGGTCAAATTCACAAAAGCTCCTCCAATAGACAAATGTTTTACGCCGTACTCAAGAATATTTCACTTATACGACAGCGGTCAGCATTATGACGGGTGGAAACCGGGCAGAGCCCGGGGGAAACACACGACAATCCGCAGGTTGCTGAAGACCTTCCCACACATGGCCGGAGAGGAAACCAGCATGAGCTGATAGATAGATATATTAAAAAGAGAAAACACATGTAGGTAAAGGGTGGTAGTCAATACATTCTGGTTTCTGGTATAATAATCAGTATACGCAGCTTTTTATGTCACATTATGTACCGTTTCATACTCAGATGATAAACTGACAATACATTAAAACGCTTCCAAACAGACTGAAAACGTGTCTTAAAAATGCAAAAATAAGGAATTCAGCATATTTATCTTGCAGACAAGACAAAAGGGTATCATAAAAATAGTCTTATATATTCCGGATCTTACAAAAAACAAGAAAAGAAAACCAAAAAAACACTAAAAAAAAATGATTAAAAAAGAGTCAAACTACAACAACAAACTTACTGGGTAACCGAATCCCCCAATGCCCAGAGATTCCTCCAAGTCCATCTGAGATCCGGCCTCTGCCCACACCCACCTGAAACCAGAGTCAAACAGGGGTCAGAGGTCACCATAAGGTTAAAGGTCGCCATCAAGGTAAAATACAGAGCAGTTACTTTATATGGTCATTTATTTGTTTAATGTCATACACAAACATTTTTCACTGATACAATGGCGGTCAGTTTTATGGGTGGAGGAAACTGAAGCATCTGACGCAATCCACAGATCTTTAGGCAAACTTTCCCATGTGCGAAGTACAAATGTGTACACAAGATCGTTTGAAGATAAGCATCGTCATATTGTCACCAAGGCCCTACAAACAGCCAGGCCTGAAGACAAATTTCCCACACAAGGTCGCAGAGGCAACAATTATACTGATGAAAAAAAAAAATCCTTAATGCCTTTTTACACCTCTCACTGCAAACACCTCAAACAAAAAGCATCAAAATTGTGAGAACCAGAGTTGTCCCCACTGTCCACCAAGTGTTCCAACTGCAAATGAAGGATCATGGACAATGATTTGATCTATTTTCTCTGCTTATCAAGCGGAGGTTGACACTTTTTATCTTCTCTGGTGGGCATGAGCAAAGAATGCTTCACAAAAAAGCCAACAATAGTAAAAAACATCTACATTTTTGTCAGCGTGTACTCGAGCAAAAAATTTAAACAAAAAATTATGTAAGGACTTGGATGAAAGTTTATGCAGAGCTTGTAAGCCATGGTTGGCTTACAAGCGCAGGAAATTTATACATGGACATTTCTTGGGTGCTTTGCTGTACATTTATCTTATTCAGGGCTTCATGCCACATTCCAGAATCTTACATTTACCTTATTCAGGGCTTAGTGCCACATTCCAGAATCTTACATTTATCTTATTCAGGGCTTAGTGCCACATTCCAGGATCTTACAATTACCTTATTCAAGGCTTCATGTCATATTCCAGAATCTTACATTTACCTTATTCAGGGCTTAGTGCCACATTCCAGAATCTTACATTTATCTTATTCAAGGCTTAGTGCCACATTCCAGAATCTTACATTTACCTTATTCAGGGCTTCGTGCCACATTCCAGAATCTTACATTTACCTTATTCAGGGCTTAGTGCCACATTCCAGAATCTTACATTTATCTTATTCAGGGCTTAGTGCCACATTCCAGGATCTTACAATTACCTTATTCAAGGCTTCATGTCATATTCCAGAATCTTACATTTACCTTATTCAGGGCTTAGTGCCACATTCCAGAATCTTACATTTACCTTATTCAGGGCTTCGTGCCACATTCCAGAATCTTACATTTATCTTATTCAGGGCTTAGTGCCACATTCCAGAATCTTACATTTATCTTATTCAAGGCTTAGTGCCACATTCCAGAATCTTACATTTACCTTATTCAGGGCTTAGTGCCACATTCCAGAATCTTACATTTACCTTATTCAGGGCTTAGTGCCACATTCCAGGATCTTACAATTACCTTATTCAAGGCTTCATGTCATATTCCAGAATCTTACATTTACCTTATTCAGGGCTTAGTGCCACATTCCAGAATCTTACATTTATCTTATTCAAGGCTTAGTGCCACATTCCAGAATCTTACATTTACCTTATTCAGGGCTTAGTGCCACATTCCAGAATCTTACATTTATCTTATTCAGGGCTTCATGCCACATTCCAGAATCTTACATTTATCTTATTCAGGGCTTAGTGCCACATTCCAGAATCTTACATTTATCTTTTTCAGGGCTTAGTGCCACATCCCAGCATCTTACATTTATCTTTTTCAGGGCTTAGTACCACATTCCAGAATCTTACATTTATCTTATTCAGGGCTTCATGCCACTTTCCAGAATCTTACGTTTATCTTATTCAGGGCTTCGTGCCACTTTCCAGAATCTTACATTTATCTTATTCAGGACTTAGTGCCGCATTCCAGAATCTTACATTTATTTTTTACACAGCTTAGTGCTGCATTCCAGAATCTTACATTAACCTCATTTAGGGCTTAGTGCCACATTCCAGAATCTTACATTTATCTTATTCAGAGCTTAGTGCCACATTCCAGAATCTGACATTTACTTCACAGCCATCAGGTTTGTGTTGGTGCAAAAATAGTCTGAGAAAAAAGCCACCCTCTTACCCCCACATCTTCTTCTTGTATTTGGCTCCAAGCTGTGTCAGAAGGTCGATATAATCCTTCCTGCATTTTGATTGGCAGTCCAGGATGTGAGGTAACACAGCAATCACGCACAACTGGTGTTCATCACAGGCATCTGTCAGAGTCTTCTGTTCCGTTAGCTGTAACAAAGAATCAACAGGTAAAGTTTGTGCTTAATCACAACCTAAATTGTCAAATTTTTTTCTTTTAAACATTTTTTTCCCCCATACCTTCCCCACCCCACTTCAAATGTAGTTGTGTCTTCGTGAAAATATCTCCCAAGAATCTGATCCCACATTGCCATTACAAGTTTACAACTTCCACCTTTAGGACTTTACACTTTAATTTCACATTTCCTCATGAAAGATCTTTGCAAAGCACAAAACACATCCCCCATCCTTTCCCACCACCGCTCTTCTCTGTCATTATCATCACTGCAAAGACTTTTCACAAAGTTCTCCATCCGAGACAACTGATTGGCTCTACTAGACAAATGCACTCTCTCTTGTTTTAGGATTGGTCAGTGATTTGGCAATCTGTCAATCAATGTTTGCTACACATAGTATATAGATTCAGGAGGACATTTTCTTCACAATGTGAGACTCAACAACGAGCTACACAGAAGATTCCAATGACAGAGGAACGCATCGTTTTCTTCTGTGATGTTGCAGTGCGTGTGTACTTCATATATGTGTTATGAGTACTCATACACGCTGATAATTGTGAAGTAATAAAGGGAAAAATTAATGAGTTCACAGCTTTGGACCGTCTTAATACAGGCGGGTAGGAGTTTTACGAGTTCCCTATCGAATACTGCGAATGGTTTGAACAATGTACCAGACAATCTGATAAACCTGATTTCAGAAAAATATTTCAGTAAAAAAGTTTACAAGATCTTTGTATATTTGTAAAAGACATTTAAGGAGAATTAAGAATTAGAAAACTTTCTCCATATCAATTCATCAGTCAGTTATTAGTATTAAATCCAAAATAATATAGCCAACCAGGCTGGTAGTAAGCAAGGAGACTGTTACCTGTATGATCTCTGGGGGAGGGACATTCTCAGCAGCCAAGTCCTCACCCTGACGCACAATGTCAGAGGCAGTTCTCCCTCCCTGGTAATCCTCAGCTGAACCATCCTTCACCCCCGCAGGGAAGATCTTAATTGTTGGGAATCCTTGAATCTAAACAAGGTAGACAACTTTTACATGAAAGCATTTCTGTGTGAAAAGGCATGGAGACCCAAGCCATACTGGTGACAGGCCACCAGTCTGCAGTGAACTTGATGTAAGACTACATGAAAATTTACAGCTGACCATTCATTGACAGCAATGCTTCAAAAACAAATTTTAGAAATTCCCTGTCTGAGAATGGCACCGAAACCAAATCTTGCGTGTCTTGGTGATAGGAAGGCAAGCACCTTAATAGTATGACCCTCTACCAGGCATTACATGCAGAAATAGAAGAAACAGAAATTAACATATTTGTGTTTTTTTTTTTCCTTTTTTGGTCGGCAACACTATTAATTTCATTTTCTTCATTTTTTGTGTGCGTAATTAATAATTGTTAATTTAGTAACAATTTGAAGTAAAACTTTCATTATTCTAAACAAGAATCTGAAATAGCCTTTTAAATCAAACAAGCATTCTCTTCTTCTGTTTTTGAGGAAAACAACTTCTGGCTGATTAATTCAACATAGATTTACAACACATAATAGCAGAAAATCTGGTATCCGTCCAATGTTCATTACTTGATTTAAATCTTGGAAGCTAAACGAATACTTACCCCGTATCTGCCAGCTGTGACAGTATGAACTGTGGCATCCAGGGCACCTAGTTTCACTTTCCCTTTCAGCTCAGTGGCTGCCTGTTCCCAATGAGGAGCAAGATTCTTACAGTGACCACACCAGGGGGCGAAGAATTCCACCATCCAGATGTCTGTACTGTCCAGAACAAGCTTCTGGAAGTTTGAGTCGGTCAGCTCAATAACGTCAGCCGGGTCACTCTTCTATCAACAGAGGTCAAGACACAGGTGAGAAAACAAGAAAGTATTTGAAAGTAAAAAAGAATTCCACCATCCTTCACACGCTTCTGGATGTCAGTCAGCTCAATCACATCAGCAGAGTCGCTCGTTTGTAAACAGAGGTCAAGAACATTGCACTTATACAGGTAAACATAGATGAGAAACATCAAAACATGAACATGAAATTTAAACCTGTGAAGGAATTGCATTGACTGGATTTTTGCTGATTTACTGTATGTTTTGCCAAAAATCTCTGGTAGAGCCTCTTCAAATCATGGTTCCATCCTCCACTAAATATGACAAAAACCACTGGAGTCATGGCCAAGTTTCATGGTAGCTTATGAAAACTGTATCATACTAACCCTCCCCCAACGTAAGCACCTCACTCCCCTCTCTCTTACCTTGCCACTACCCCCGCCTGAACCTCCACTCTTACTTCCGCCTTTCCCTGACACTCTCTGCATCACCATTGCTCTGGCCTGGTTAAGAGCTTGCTCAATGATGTCTTTGCTCTGACGCCCACCTATAGCAAAAAAGTTTCAATTTGAGATCTTCACAAGGTTGAATGACAGACTGACCAAGACATCTTGTGAGTTCTCTCCCTTTAGGGCAACTAGTGCTTTGACCAGTGAGGCTCCATGCTAGACTCAAGATGCAGCTGTGGAGTTTGGTCAAAAGGTTGTTGGGTACCTGCCACTTTATGATGGTTTTGCCTTACCCTACAATCATACTATCATCGGCCTATCTAGTCATTCTTTACTCTATCAACCAGTGATAAAAATAGATACATCCTGTGTTAAAACAGCTTTTGTGACCCAGTTATCAGAGAGCCAATCAAATGGCAGAAATGCCCAGGAGAGTGAAAATCCATACACAAAATATTACTGATCAGTTTACGTCATGTGATCCAATTAAAAGTTGACAGACTCCATGTTAGAGCCGATATGAATAGAGAAATGTCAACATTGAATTACTGAATTGAAATGCAAATTTTTGAGATGACTGGTCAGGCAAAAACTGCCAATTTGAAGAAAGATAGCATGTTTGCCGACTGGCAATGGGAAGTCACCGTCCTTTCACCTTGTCAATCAATTCAAGGTCAAGACAACAACAACAACAGCAACAGCTAATCGACCAGTTCGTCCAAAATGTTAGAAGACTATTATAATGCTGCTATAATATTCCTACCAGTGAGCAAGTGGATAAACATACTGCCAGTGGGTTTCCAGCGGTAAGTGTGATGGGTAATTTAGTCCGGGACATAAATGCAGCAGTCTGGGTGTCCAGTCGCATTTCATTAGATGGACATTTCCTGGATATGCCTGAGGTAGGATCAACATGACATTGTACACAATGTCAACATGAGTTAAAGAAGAAGAAAATTTAAAAACATGACACTACAGGCTGAAAAGAGCACGTTTTTTTTCTATCTGGTGGTGCCTGCTGCATGATTTTGCGATTTTTCCTCACCATACATGTAAAGCCTGAAAACGGCAAAGCTGGCATAAAGCGATGAGTTCATTGCGTCCTCCATCTTTCATACCCTGTAAGTTATGCTGGGGGTGTGTTGCCTTTCAGCCAATGAGTTTCTGCCGGCTTGTTCGTGTGAACTTGGAACCTACGTCCAACATTCCAGTGTCCCGATTGTCAAGCGGAAAACGAACTGTACTGTTTGTACAGTTCGAAGAGTTCTACCGGAAATGTACAAACTGCACTTCGACGGTTTCCGACGGCAATTCTCCTCCTAACACAGAAGACTTCAGGACTAATTCTTAGGCAAAATGGAGTCACCCACAGTGGATGTTGGCAATGACTTTATTTATAATTTATCAACTTGAGGCACATATTAGAATTTTTTTCATGGCATGCACCTGCGAGGAAATGCATACTCTTTTCAATGGTATTTGATAGGTATTTTCATTTTCTTCTCCTTTAACACATATTTCACTCCCTTCCCAACCACTCCATGAACTACTTACCGTTGTAAGCTTCAGGTTTGTATTTGTCCGCTCCAAAGACTTTAATAGTGGGGAATCCCTGGACACCATACTGACCACCCAGTGTCCTGTGCTCGTCTGCGTTGACTGCTCCTACCTTGACCACACCCTACAAAACAGGAAAAGAAATGAGATGATGTGAAACGTTCGTAGGGCTACTTCTCTGTTTTAACACAGCAGTATTTACGCTTAGATCAAACTACTGTGTCTCCAAACTTTTTAAACTCATTTTAGAATCTGATTTCTTACCTTTAATGCTGTAGCAGCTTTTTTCCATTCTGGTTCCAAATTTTTACAGTGACCACACCTGCAAAGGTGAAGATGACATGAACAATTACAGGGCAATTAATGGTAAAGGGTAGTTTTTAACATTTGGCAAAGGAACAGATTGGGGTCTAGTGGCCTAGCGGCTAGAGTGATAGCCCAACACAGCAACCCAGGAGCTTCTCACGAATGCGTTTGCTATGAGTATGATTGCACATGGAAGATCTACACAAAAGTGGATGGTTGTTGATTTCTCCTGGGTTTTGCCTGGCTCCCTCTCGCCATAATACTGGCTGTCATGGCATACGTGACATATTCTTGAATACAGCTTAAAATTCATTTATCTGATCGGTGTTTTACGCCGTACTCAAGAATATTTCACTTATACGACGGCGGTCAGCATTATGATGGGAGGAAACCCACCACTATCTGCATACAGCTTAAAATACCAATCAAATAAATAAATAAATGATGGTCTCATCATATTTGTGGGCGCCACTGGCTGATTGGTCTAGACAGTCATCCTGGACTCTCAGGTAGCTGGTTCTAACCAAAAATGTTCTCTGCCATATTTCAGCGCTAGAATCTGTATACCCAGAAAACGTAATCCTAAAGCAATGATAATCCTGTTTCTAATGGCCTTTGTAAGATATACAAACACCCAAAAGCTTAAATTTGTTATGTAAAGCAGTTATGTAACACTTGATCAGGGATTTTGATCTACCATGAAGATTGCGGATAATAAAAACTCTTTCCACATCCAGATATATCAATACCAATAAGATCCATAATATGCAGGGTGTTCAAAAAAGAACAAGCAGCAGGCTGAAGACAGCTGTCTACTGCCGTCCCTGTAGCTGCCTATTTTGAATATTCCTACTATATAAATCAACAGTAATCATCACATAATTACTTTCAATTCAGTCGGCTACTTTCGAACTCTGACCTCCTTCTCCAATTCTAAATGAAAACCCTGGGTATGCATTATAATAAAAGATCAAGGTTAACAAAACTACTCCATCCACACTCGCCCAGTCTACCCATTTTCGATACATGTTTGTATAAAGCAACCCGAAATAATGTAACCACTAAGGAGTAGAGCATGAATATATTTATAAATATTCATGAGTTTGCCCATGAATGACAGCTGACTGACTGATTTTGTCCATAACAATCAGAATGTCTTCATGTCAATGACAACCTCAATGTATCCCTTTTTAGACACGTCACGTTCACCAAAACTGAACTGTTGCACCAGATGACTAACTGCTGTATTTGACGTGAAGTTTGGTATTTAATAATGCCCCTTTCAGAAGCACAGAGGCCTTGAAGAAAAGGTTGTAGCAAACTGGGCAGAGCTCGGAGGAAATCCACAACCATCTGCAGGTTTCTGACTGACCATTTCATAAGTGACATACGACTGGAGATGAAGCCAGCATGAGCTGGAGTTGAACTCACAATGATTGTCTTGATGAGAGGCTCATGAGTCATTGTGTGTGTTAGCATGCTAACCACTTGGTTATGAAGGTCCCCATGTACTGAGTAAAACTCTGAGCAAAACATAAAATAAAGCATTCACACTCAGAAACAACACTGAATGAAACCATTACCAGGGGACATAACTTGAACATAGTTCATGTGATGTAATATTCTGCTTCTCAATGGGCATTTTCTTCAAACTGTCAGGACTGACATGTGAACACGAGTCTGTCTATCTGATAACACAAAATCATGCTCTAAAACATGATTTTGTCTTTTGGAATTTCACACCACATACACCATGTAGTTCCTGTCCACTTACCATGGGGCGTAAAACTCCACCAGCCACAGTTCATCGCTCATCACCACTGTCTTGTGGAAATTGTTTGGCGTCAGTTCAATGACATCATCACTAGGTCCGTAGTCAGCCAACGCTGCTGCGGAGAACAGCGTCACTGTTGTCACACAATACACTGAAATGGGCAAAAGAATGGATTTTGAGTGAATGAGTGAGCTCTTAGGGTTCAACATTATACTTAACAAGTTTTCAGTCATATAATGAATCCTTGTAATGGAATGGATTTTGAGCAATGAGTGAAATATTATCATCACTCCTCGAATATTTGTCGACCTAAACACTGAACAAGACTGCTGTCAACATATTTGCTGTTATCACTGTAGTCAGCATTATTTTGGTCACATCATGATCAGGCTAGCTTCAATGTAGGCATATTTACAGTACTGTGTTGCTGCCTCACTGGAATGCCACGCACATGTACATGTACATGACACCCAACCTGACACCTTATCTAGACTGAGCACACTGAGTGAGCCCAACAGTCGTTTAGTGTTTCACCTTATCATCTACTCACCTCTATGGTACCTGTACCACAACAGTAGTATCAGAACTATCGGGCCGGGTGGGGGTAGGGGGGTGGGGTGTATATATTCCATTTGAAAGAAGTGAACAACGAATACATCAGATCTACAGCAATTACATGTACATGCAAATAACATTACACAAGCAAAACAGCTCCGAGATATTCCATAAACGTTTCATACCATAATTCTTCAAATTTTTTTGCATGTTTGCCAGGTGTTTATTCAAGCATACTTTGAAAGCATTATTCTTCAGTGCAGACTGATAAATTTTACTTTCTGTGAAGCCCTGAAACTGGCCAATCCAACCCATATATTTTGTCTACAAAATCACTTTAGAAATGTGCACAAATCGCACTGAAGGTTGCTCTTTAATATGCGAAAAAGTTAAGTAATTTGGGTCCCAGTAAGTAAAACGACTCTAAAACAGCACCATTAGAACCCATACAAAATTACAAACCTTTATTTACAAAATGAAACAGCTGGAAGCAAATGTATAAAATTCCAATAACTATGGAATTCAACTATACATATTAAAATTGCTAGATACAGATCCATAAAAAGCTTAAATAATCTTGGAAAAAGGATTTTAAAAGATTTTTTTTTTTACACCTATAGTGTTATAAAATACAGCGGCTGGAGCATGTGACCAAATACATACAATTTCAATAAACCCTGAATATATACACATTAAAATAGCTACAGCAGACACAGGTGCAATAAAAAAGTTGATAAAATTTAAACTGCTGAATGCAACCACAACCCGTTATTAAAACTTATTTTATATTACACAAGGTAAGTATATGTAGATAAGCACCTGTCAAACCTCTCAAACATGTGTCATTGGTATGATCACTCCATCTTTGAATTCATAAGTGGAGAGGGAAGAGAGGGAAGACCAATCAAAATCTGACACATCAAAAAAATGCACAGATGTAGCCCCGTGGATGATAACAGCCAATAACTATGTTCAGTGAACCATGAACCAGTTTACTTATCCTCCTTTGTTCTGCATCTCTGAAGGCAATACCTGGTTAATGTATATGTATATACAGAATACCCCCCCCCCCCCCCCCCCCGTTCAAACTTGTTCACAGTTCAAATTTGTCAAACACACTGACACTGACTGAACAAGTTAATCTGGTCAGAGTCACAGTATTCTCAGCTTGCCTGGAGATGGAAAAAGGCTCAAGGAAAAAGGCGCATGGCTACAGAGCTTTAAATTTCAGCTCATGTGACAGGAAGGACATTCACTCAAGTAGCTCAACAGAAAAGGTGTTATCAGAGTAATCTGACATTTGTTTTATTTATTTATTTATTTGATTGGCGTTTTACGCCATACTCAAGAAGATTTCACTTCTATGACGGCGGCCAGCATTATGGTGGGAGGAAACCGCGCAGAACCAGGGGGAAACCGCAGGTTGCTGAAAGATCTACATTTGTTTCAACTTTCTTGGATAATACCATTTTTAAAAACACTGAAAACAGTGATTCAGAGGCAGATGTTGGGGAGAAGGGGGCGGAACTAGATTATACTTGTACTCTTTATAATGGAAAATTGGGACTATCTCACAAACTTTCGCATATCTCAGTTTGTTCAAAAAGCTGCAGTACTGGTCAACAAGAATAGAAGATGTATTTCTTGGTTACTGTGGGTCTAGTTTATAGTAAATGTACTTGGTCTTAGGAACAAAAAAGTTCGAAGCTCATTAAATACCACCAAATTCATTTTTTGAACAATGAAGGTCTACAGGTCTCTTAGAAAATCTGCAGGACTAAATCAGATGTCACTAAAATTTTTAATTTCTGAAGAGCAAAGTATTACTTCTGTCTTCTAGTACTACAACCTTCGGTTCAATATTTGTTAGTTACTTACAGTGCAAAGGTAACAAATATCACGATATTATACCCTGAAAATAATTAAACAGCATGACATTATCTTGCAACAAATATTATTCTGACTGGGGCAGACAGTCCAGCACAGGACAAAACTGTCCTGTAAATTAATAACATTGTGACATATGAATAGCTGGAAGATTTGTCATTATGTCCTGTGCCAACTTCAACATCATTTCCTGGCTTGTTGTCTGAGCAAAGGTAGAGGAATGTAGGACTAATTCACTTCCTTCAAACTACTGCACTGGGTACACTTATAAGAGAAGAACACGACTATCTTTTACTTCGACTTCCCAAGTTCTCATCTTGTGTACTGTATCAACACATTTTGGACCTGGCGGCTGAAGATAACGATCATTCCAATATGGCTAACATAGCCAAAACCGAACTTTTCAACTTTTTTTTTTATCTTTACGCACAAATAGAAACAGGATTTTTGAGCTCAATGCCCCGAAATAAAAAGAAAAATTAATTCCGTCTCAAAGAAATATTTGTTGATATATCTATGGTTCTTCCAATATACTTAACAAAATTATTTGACGAGCGCAACTAAACGCGAAAACTGGAATGTCAGTGATGACGTTTTCGAAATGCTTTACCAGAAAAGTAATGTTTGTGAGAATAAATATGACCCAAAACTGAAATTCTGCAGTCCTAATGTGGAGAGGATGTAGAGCTACAAATCCCCTATCCATTTTAAATAATGTTCCTTCTTTAAGGTTAACTAAGCAGAGGGCTTAAAATAAAAACGTGGCAACCGGCGTGCCGACACTTTGCCTTTAAGCCGGTTTCAGTTTCTCTGAAAATCGGACGGGGGAGTTGAACTTGAGCTCGGCTGTCAAAACTTTACGCACGATTTACTGCCGATGTTGACACGATCAAACACTCACCAAAATTTATCATCTTCGTCTGCTCTATTTCCCACGTCACAGCAATCAACAATCCCCTCTCTGTTGGCTATCTAACCTGTGCTGTCTCCAGTCGCAGCTGATCTTAGGAAAGTTGTGTACAAAACATCAAATTATCAGCGACCACGTTTTACCAACTGTACCGGGCGTGTACAATTTTGATTGGACGAAAATTTAACACGCATGGCGATTGGCATACTTCCGCGGAAATCAAGGGGAGATCATGTCCATGGAACTGTGCGGTTACCTCCCCCTAGACAATGGTGATCTGACACTGCAATGTCACAGAAGAAAACGATGCGTTCTACTGCCATAGACCATCTTCGCTGCTTGTTATCGAATCTCCCATTGGGCGTGACGGCACTCATAGCTATCTTTTAGTTGTCTACAAAACGAACATAATTTCAGATATCAAAAGATGGCCCACAATATTTTTTGGCCAGAATCTGTCTCATTTCCTTTTTTTAACTTGTCGGCTATAATTCAACTCTTTGTAAAATTAATCATACTTTAATATTATGAAAATTAGTCCTTAGTGACACTTAAGACGTGACACGTTGGACGTCCATATTATTACAAGGACAGTCAAGTCATAATTATCCACAAACACCACATATTAAAAAGCTTGCACCACTACCGGAATAATACAATCTTATGAAATTGTTTTTTTTTTATCTGTTAAGAATAAGAATCTGTTTGATCTCACGACGGTATAGCTTCAGAGTTCGATGTTAAAAATTCCCTTACAACTAAAAAAAAATATAACAATAACAACAACAACAAAAAAGCAGCGACTAGGAAACAAACTAAAAACACCCCCAAGAAAACAAAAAACAACAACAAAGAAACAACAATTAGAAAACAAACTAAAAAATCCCCCCCCCCAAAAAAAACAAAAACATAGGCTACACACAAAAAAAAACAGTAACAGTGTTATCTTTCTTCAGAAATACTAGTAGGCCTACAGGGCCTGTTGATAAAAGTGGAGTTTGTTCTGACCGCACGGGACAGTGCAATAATAACACAGACTACTCATCTCCACGCAAGCTTTCAAGGAGTTTAACATAAATTAGGAAACAATTTTACCTGCAATTTCTTTGTAATAAAACGGACGTCCAACATATCAATGTGTAGAGCTGTAGTCTTACGTATCATTGATGAAAGGCAAGTTTGGTAACGAGTAAGAGTAACTTATTCAGTCAATTGTATATAACCGAAAAGTCACACAGACTACAGTATAGGCGTACCGTACATCGATCACCGGCCTCTCCCCTCCTGATAACCAGTGTTACCAGGGAATAATGCATAGATAGCTTACATGGAAGTAATGTGACGAAGCCTTAGTCTGACGCAACATTTATGTCCGATTTAGAAGTCAAGAATTCACTTGTTAGCTTACATCTAACATTACACTTACACAACCTAGATAGATATAGCGCGTATATAGAGGATAATGACACGGTACTGGTACTTATCCTCTTACACTGAGCGCCGATCAAACTAACAATTGTTAACTTATTTATTTATATAGCTTTATTTAGTTTTTATTTAGGTGTTTATAACGCTATACTCAATATATGTATGTATTTCGCATGTTCTTGGGCGACGATCCGTTTCATGGGTAGAGAAACGGTATATGTTTGTTAAAAACAGAATTTGAGGAGCCTAGGAATTAGGAACGCTATTAAATAAACCTATAGATGTATCTGTTATTCACCATGCCCATGCCTATTTCTACTGTATGTAAGCGCTATTCTTAACTGATACGTGTAAATGAAATAACATGAAGTCAACAGACGACCAGAAAGTAATTATAACACACAAATCTTGTAGGACACATGCATTCCTACGGCCCTCAAAGATCAACAAAACGGACTAGTGCAATGCAATCAAGGTTAACGTGTAGTCACTACATAAGAACGGTTGAAGTTTCCATTTCATATGACCGCAATAGACGGGAGGTGTGGATGGATTCGACCATGCATAAGTCTAGATTCAGTCAGCTTAAAACCATGAAATATACCATCATTTTAATTTGTCACTTCGGTGTCGACTTGAGATGGACGGATTCCCCTTATGGACATTTCCCCCTATGAACTATTCCCCATAGAACTTTGTTCCCTATGGAATTTATCTCTATGTGCATTTTCCCCATTGACTATTCCCTCTGTCGACATTTCCCCCGCCGACATTTCCCACTGCGGACATTTTCCTCTTCGCGCCCCCCTCCATAAGTATACTTATATGCATAACATGGTGGAAATGTCATAATCAGTATGGTACGATCTTATGCAATGGCCGGCATGTTGGGATACCCAGTCCTTGTGTCAAGTGGTAGTACCCAGTCTTACACAACTTCACTAATTCAATTACAGCGGAACTTTTACAAGACAATGAAATCAGCAATCATCCATAATCTCCAATATTATAAAACGAATTCATGTATATTTCTTTGGGCATTAATTGGGCAAAATGTGCCTCAAAACCCAATAATGTGGTGAAGACAGAATCAATCTTCTGTGGCCCAATATATAAAATACAGCTCGTATATTTATTGACTTATTTACTTATGTACATAAAAGGAAATGCCCAAAGGGGAAAATGTCCGTAGGGGCAATTGTCGATCGAGCGGTATCTTGTCTTGTGTCTTCTGCAGGGCGATCAAATGAGGATACACTATCCGTCATGACAAGGAATTACGAAGTCATGACGAAGTACAAGAGCAACAGACTAAGTTCATATTTAATATACTCTTACGTAAAGATATTTGGACTAAGTATAAAACTGAACACTTGATTTAGAGTTAGGGCCCAGAAGTATGAATTCAAAAAATTCTTTATTATCAAGACCGTGGAAACAAATATATTGGCGTCCAGAAATCGTCCATCTTTAAAATTTTCATTCATGTGATTTATAAACCCATAAATTAAATGATCTTTTGGTTTCGCGCAGTGAATTTGGTCTCGAGCATAAATAATGATTTCCTGTCTGCTCGCCTGTCTGCGTGTCAGCGTGTCCCTCCAAGGCACTGTCCGTAATTATGAGATCCGACAGGCCAGTCTGTCTGTATTCGCCCCAATCCCAGGCCGCTAGCGCTTTTGCTGTCTATAAAACCTTTTGCCTGACTGCATTTATCTGCCAGTTTCTCCCTCAGCCCTCTTTCGTTTTTGCCCTCTTTCGTTTTTGCCCTCCTCCGTTTATCTTTGCTAGTTGTGGAAGAATATCATTCTGTGATCCCAGAATGTATACGAAGCGGGGTATCGTCAGTATGTCTGTATGTCTGTCTGTCTGTCTCTTAGGAGATATGGAAGAATATCATTCTCTGATCCCAGAATGTATACGAAACGGGGTATCGTCAGTATGTCTGTATGTCTGTCTGTCTGTCTCTTAGAAGATATGGAAGAATATCATTCTCTGATCCCAGAATGTATACGAAGCGGGGTATCGTCAGTATGTCTGTCTGTCTGTCTGTCTCTTAGGAGATATGGAAGAGTATCATTCTCTGATCTCAGAATGTATACATGTATACGGAGAGAATATCATGAATATGTCTTTCTATCTGTCTGCCTGTCTGTCCGCCTGAATGTCTGTATGTCACCCCCACCCCCACCCCCCTCCTCGTCTGTTAGAGATGTGGAATGATGTCATATGCTCTGACCCAGGTACACAAACAGACGGGATGTAGTCTGTACGCCTGCCTGTCTGCCTGTCTTGGTCACACCCGGTCCTCTGTTAGGAGATGTGGGATGATTTCATACTCTGACCCCGGCCTGTAGACGGAAGGAATATCTGGTCTCTCCCAAAGCGTGCGGCCCCGAGAAGGCAGGGACTTGTTGACCGTCGCCAGCTGACTCTGAGTAGACAAGTCTCGGATTGTTGCTAGTATAGGGTCACTGTGTACTGAAAAGAGAGAGGGAAGACGGCCATGTTTTACCAGAATCAGATGGTCGATGATTACGCATTTATGCCGTATACAGTGTGCATATTGATATTGCAGGTGGTATTGTGGCGATCAGAGTATTGTGAGTACCAAGGTCTTTAGCACTTATGTCGCTTAGGCTTTTAAACTTGAAGTTTAGGAACGACTGAATCTAATTAGGGTATAAATATATGTGTGTATATAGCTCACCAGATGGAATGACCCAGGTCAAAATACGCCTGACGAAGAGGTTTCTATCCAAATACGGACCAGAGTCTTGTATTTCGCATATGTAGATCAAAAGGCCAAAATAGTAGCATTTTGAAAAGTGGTGTACAGCCATGCCAAACTTGTATGTTTGAAAAAACTTGTTTGGCACTTGCTTGACAACTTCTTATTGCAACTTTTCTTAAATCATTGTTTAAATTCAGCTTCCTGCATATACATGATAAAATATCTTCGGTTTAGCTTACCTACTTTCTCGATGGCTTCCTCCACGCTAGGCAAGTGTCTATACGGGCTTAACAAATATTTGTAAGACAAACTAGCTAGTATAGCGCCCCCTATCGGACCACCCCAGTAGACCTGAGAAAATAAAACTAAAATGCATCACAACTGCAACCGACTACATGTGTTACTTTCACAAATGTCAAGTGGGTAAAACGCTATTTATACACTTTTATTCTTTCATTGGTTCGTTCGCGAAAATTTTGGATACACCGAGACATTTTATATTTTCGAACTTCACAAGGTTCTACAGAGTCTACAGAGTTTACATGGCTTACCCAGTGGTGTGTCCATGTTCCGGAAATAACAGCAGGTCCGAGAGATCTCGCGGGATTAATCCCACATCCGGTCAGTGGTATCTGTTGGAAAGTTTAAGTCAAGTAGGCAATTGCTCCGATGAATTTGTTTGGTTATATGAGGGGATACCGCTTTTCGACACTGAACCACTGAACACACACACACACACACACACACACACACACACACACACACACACACACACATGGTAGCTACATTTACAGGTAGCTGAACATATCCGACAAGGCTGAAATGATTTCCGCAGTTGCGTGTTGGTAATTAATGTACAAACTTACCCCGAGAAGATGAAGACCGGCTATAATCAGCCCTGTCGGAAGTGACGTGTGACCGGCGACATGCGCGTTGGAATCAGAAATGGCGGCGTTAGCGAACACGAGAATATAGGTGAGAACAAACTCCACCCCAAATGCTTGCCAATAAGTAACGCTAGGTGCCGGTACGGTGGATCCAAGGGAGGTGGAGACTGCTGAGGGAACAGTGCTGGAAAACGTTAACATCATAAATGTGAGGGAACAGTGCTGGAAAACGTTAACATCATAAATGTGAGGGAACAGTGCTGGAAAATATCAACATCATAAATGTGAGGGAACAGTGCTGGAAAATATCAACATCATGAATATGAGGGAACAGTGCTGGAAAATATCAACGTCATAAATGTGAGGGAACAGTGCTGGAAAATATCAACATCATAAATGTGAGGGAACAGTGCTGGAAAATATCAACATCATAAATATGAGGGAACAGTGCTGGAAAATATCAACATCACAAATGTGAGAAATAACAAGACTAAACACGTGACCATGCACACTAAGACAGCTGTGGGAACACATGACATTCATACTCAAAATAATAAAATGTGTAATATCCGGTATTAGATAGATCTATACAGCTGAAAAGACATAACTGCAAATACACTGTACTGAGCAGGCTAATACGAGTAAGTTTGTTCTTCAATATATCTGAAGATTCCTTATAGAAAAGATACATAATGAAAGGTGTCTCAACAGGTCATTTAAGTAATCATGTTTAACAGATTCTGAGAATATCCCGTATATGTGCATGAAATATTTGAAAATACTGTAGTTATTTCTCTGATGAACTATCTTAGGGTCATTCTAATAGGTTTTAATGGATTTTTGCAATGTGAAAAATCTCTGGAAAATATGGTTTCAAAAACCCGTCTTAGAAAATAATTCAATAATAAAGATTGTGTAGAATTTCTTGGTCAGCTTGAAGTATTTCTGGACACAGTTGTCTGCTACCTTTACTTGGAAGGTCACAACGTTTTTAACTTTATGTACACTTTAAAGTTTCTTCAGTGTCGATGCATTATGTAAGCATACCCTAACAATATGGCTGCTCCAGCAATCCCGCCGGCAGATTGTGAGATGACGTAGCACAGTCCTCGGAGGAAGCCCGTGTCCAATGATATCACGCTGGCAACTGTGACTGCAGGATTGATGTGACCACCGGAAATGTGACCAATCATCTGAACGGAGGCTATGGCGCCCAGACCAAACGCCAGCGCGATCTGTGAACAAGTCAAAGTAGAGACATCATTGATTCATTGCCACGTATCCTATATTGTCTGCAGACATTCAAGATCTCAATATAAACATCCTTGAATTACTGGATGCATGTATTGCGAAATCGAAAGCAGGTCCACTTGAATAAAATGTGTGTCATTTTCTGTGTCTTTTCCATAGTATATAGGCAATTACCAAAAGAAATGAATTGTTTTCAGCTATTTTTTCTCATATTAAACAAAATGTTGACCAAAAACAATCAGCTCATCAAACAATGACCATTTCTCCTTTCACTGAACGTCATTGTTCAAGGGCCGTTTGGTTCTCTAGAATAGACAATGCCATTAGTCACCGAACAACGTCATTTAAAAAATTAACAAATGTCTGAGCTGTTATGACTATCTGTCCCGACACCGCAATACTAAATTTACGGCAGATATGTAGGAAAAGCAATCAGACAAAGTTATTTTCGAATAATTAAGAAAACTTAAGTGAGGATGGAAATAAAAAGTTTGAGGAAAGGGATACAAAAGCCCTAATCATTAGTTAACGCACTACATATTCCTTCCTGTAATAAGGGTGCGACAGAATACGTAATTGTGCAAAAACTTCGTAGTCACACCTCCTACCCCTTTGAGCACGCACCTTGTTCACGTTTGACTTTCCTGGGTTAAATTGCCATATTTGTAGCAGAGGAAGCGTGATATTTCTTCAGTATTATCCAAATTTTATAAGCATCTAATTTTGTGGAAGTAAACAGCTGTGGTAACATAATCAACTACTTGCACAACTCTCTTATTGGACAATTACACGTTTTGTTCCCTTATTCTTTAGCGAATACTTGACATCGAAAATATTGTCATAAAAACACTCTTGACAAATTTATTTATTTATTTATTTATTTATTTATTTGATTGGTGTTTTACGCCGTACTCAAAAATATTTCACTTATACGACGGCGGCCACCATTATGGCGGGAGGAAACCAGGCAGAGCCCGGGGAAACCCACGACCATCCGCAGGTTGCTCCCTGACTCCTGACAAATAATTGTTTTAGCTATTATAAGTGACGAGAAGCTCATAAAAAAGTATTATTTCGTAAAGTTTGATTATTCAGATGAATTAAGTGTGCTTTTAGAGTTTTTGGCTTTCAGTCATTTGCATTTTACCTTTATTATCCCTTCCTCTGTATCTTTAGTTGTAATGGCAACTCCACAGCCGATAAGTACCAGACACATCGTTCCGATAAACTCTGCCATCATGGCCCGCCATATCGAACAAGAAATACTGCAGTCGGAAGTGGCATTCTTTTCCCCTTTTCGTAAACTATCGACTTTTCTAGCAAGGTGAACAAATAGAACCTCCATATCTGTTATCTTTCACAAAATATGCAGCCTTTTCTTAGTTGGAATAATCTTCTTAGAAGTCGCCAACAATCACGTCATCCTTTTCCTAGAAGTCCGCTTTAACAATGGCCTGATGTCTTATCCAAAAAAAGTCCTCAAGATGAAACACCAAGAATTAAATCCAATCCCATCGATGTCTTGATGCTGTTATTGTTTTTGCACATAGAGGAATGGCACCTTGATGCTGATACTGCTTTCACACGAAACAGCAACCCTTTCTTGACAGATCTTCCGAGTAGCGAATTTTAGCGGATCCGAAAACTATTCTTTATATACAAATAAGAGTAGCGGCCATGGAACCGTGGATTCGAGAGGCTTAACGTTTCTGCTGCTGAGATGAAGGGTAAACAGCTAAAACTTTCTTTTCTGCCAGTTTAAGAACCTTGGGATTGTCATTCGTTGGAATGAGATACCTGGGTTTCTCTCCGCCATGCGCAGAATCAGAACAAGAAAACTACATACTCATTACCCGTCGAATATATTCAAATAAATATTACTACAGTACTGACTTCTAGGCAGAAGGAAATCTCACTATAAGCCTAAACAATTCCTTACGTCGAAAAATGTTCCACGCAAACTGAAGTTATTTTGTAAAACTCTTGCGATAAGGAAACAGTCTATATATAAGCTCATGGGCATGTCTGAACGTAAGCAAACGAGACAGTCCAGCCTTAAGAGGTGTTAGGCTTCTTGACTCAAGGGTTCGTCCACAGAAATTCCATTTGCTATCCTCCAGCTGTAGAGCGTAATGCTCAGCATACATTTAATTACATAACGGCAGATCAGCTGTTAGAATACACTGTAGATTATAGCAGTTGTATATAGTGTATTTATAACGGTACTTTGCGTTTGGCTTAATACTAACCAGGTTAACAAATGTTGTCGTAAAACATCAAGGCCTGGAATGCAATAAGCTGACCCTCAGTATGTTATCTCAGTATGAGATTTGAACGTCATTTCTTAATCCGGTCTAGCTTAACGGCTATGTTTATACCACCAGATTAATGCTCAACACCCGATTACCGCATGCAATGTAATTAGAGGCGTACAGTATAGAGAGTAAGACCAGAGCAGCGGCGACAGTGTGATACACATACAGCGTAGAGTAAAACTAGAGCAGCGGCGACAGTGTGATAGATGTACCGCATAGAAAGTAAGACCAGAGCAGCGATTACAGTGTAATAGCTGGTAAATGGTCACACGTAACCTGTGAAATACGCCCTCTTTGTCAGTTACCTCAGTCAGGGGTTCACTCTAACTGTTCATGTAAACGTATAAACGACGGCAATTTACACACCCTAACATCATGGCTTAAGCAGAATTAGGTGAAAAAAAAAGGCAGTCATGTCAATTGTAATTTATTAGATGTCACTGGTCCAGAATTACTCGAAATGCTGTGTTGTCATTACGTTTAACACACACACATTAAAAGACCCACAGGAGAACATCAGCTAATATTCGTTACAGGCAGTAAAACGTCAATGATAATGTTTGTACTTTGCATATATGTAGTGTTCATGCATAAGACCAAAATTTCAACCAAGACTAAGTAATTCACTTTGCCTTATTCTGGCACAGGTCTGTTCACCTTCGAAAGATCACCTTGGAAAGATCACCTTAGAAAGTTCACCTTAGAAAGATGTTTTAGGGTTTGTTTGGAAAGTGGAATTACGTCATACTGCGCAGATGTGACTTTCCACTCCCAAAACAATATTTTATGACCTTTATTTGCCTCTAAAATACATTTTTGAGTCAAATTTTAGGCTAAATGTCCATAAAGTTTCAAGGGATATAAACATATAAATAACACAAAGTCATCTATGATAAACTGTGCACTTATTATTATTATTTTTTTTGTTATTTAAGTAAGCTCATGTACATATCTGTACAGCAAATAAATATGTTCCCTTAGTCACAGGCTCTTAATAACTAAAACACCAGGCAGTATATACTTCTTTTAGGTATATATACATCAAAAGAATCCATGGTTGATAGTTTTTCTGACTAAACTAACAAATAGTTAAGCCATTAATGGTGAACTCTGCAATACACTTCAATTCAATTTCAGATGAAGATATCACTTAGCAAGATCAAATGATAGATGCAGTAAGGAGTGTTCATGAATTAACACGGTTTATTATACCCGGACATGGGAATTGAACAGGGAGCCGTGCTGGGACACCTGCTGTTTACTTTTTTTATTCTCACCAGTGCAGAGTTTTCCACACGAAACAGATAGATAAGTAAATAAATAAAATGTTAACTTCTTTATGACTAAGATCATTCTCATTTTCACTTAAAACATTCAGTGTGCATAGACTTCATTTTATTTAGAATGGTTGAAGAATTGTGCAGTTGACAGTCATAAATTTAGTGAAAAATGTCTCTGGAATTTTTTCCCTTCATTGATCTGATATAGTCATGTCGTGATAAATCACCACGTACTACTAGAAACTCGGAAGAGTATGGAGGCCTACTTCTCTCACATCGCTCGGAAGATCGACAAACTAAGATTTTCTGAGCAAATCCCGAAATCAGTTGTATTTGAATTCTGCTCTGTCGGACTATGGCGGGCTTGCTTGGCAGAGTTTATCGGCACTATGCTGTACGTGTTTCTAGGCTGTTCGTCAACATTGTTGTGGGACGATAGCCGCATTCCTCATGAAATGCTGGTAAGTATTCTCACCGCTGTTATAATAATATTACGCTTGCATATGAGGACTATGCATTCAATATATATATATATATATATATATATATATATATATATATATATATATATATATATATATATATATATATATATATATATATATATATATATCGTTTCCGGCATTTATTTATTCATTTAATTATCTGTTTGTCGTTTAACGCCATTCATTTTTCACTTATACGATTGTGGTCAATTTTATTTATGGATAGAACCGAGATGCCTGGTGTAAATAGGTGTTTGGTAAGTTACTGACGAACTTTTCTATGCGTGGAATGCGTCCATTCCATTGGTGGAGTCTATCAGCAACCTGCGGATGGAGGTGGGTTTCCCCGGCTCTGCTTGGTTTCCTCTCACCACAATGCTGGTCCTCTGTCGTATAAGTGATATATTCTCGATTTTCCCGAAGAAAGCAATAAAATGAATAAACAATTATATAAATCATAACGGTGAAAGACAAATACCTCCAACGAACTTTGGGCTGCGTAATTGGGCGCTTGACGAAGAAGGCTAAGCGGAAAAGACCTGTTCTATACAAGTTTTGTTTTAGGCCAGATCACTTTCCATCCTCTGTAAAGCAAGATTCATTTTATTTATTTATTTGATGGGTGCTTTACGCCGTACTCAAGAATATTTCACTTATACGACGGTGAAAGGCTCCTTGGTCATTACGCTGCGCTAGCACGCTAACCAAGTGTTCCACGGAGGCACCCAGTAAGATTCGGGTATTGTTTTTCAGTGAGTATCAACCGTGTGTGTATGTTGCAAAAATGCGTGTATATCTTGGAAGCAAGAAGTAGCCTTTGGTATAAATACTATTTTTATTTCCAGTGTAAACCAGGATTGGAGAACAAACTTTACCTGTATTATATGTTCAGAATTTAATCACAACTTATATCCGAGATATAAACACCTATTTATATAGATCTGCGACCAAGCAAAGCCGCCAATTGGTAATCTATACACTTTGGTTTGTTGGACAGTCGTAGTTGGTCGTGCTGTCTGGGAGTAAAACTTACTGGAAAAACTCCACCCTTGTTCAAGGGCAAAGAAAATCATTACATGCGAAAGACCACTAAAAATAAAATTCTACTCGCGCTGATTCAGCGGCGATTTTATGTCAGTTTGCTTTACCTGATAAGAGGATGTTTTTCCTAGTTTCCTCCGCCCACAACCAGATCTCGGTTTCATGAACCCTAGCAAGTGTTAAGTAGCCTAGCCCTTGGCTAAGTGTAATTCATATCTCTACAACATTTGTCATGGTACTTATATATGGGCTTAGTTACTTAAGTGCGCTTCATGAAACCGGGACGAGATCGTCATTAAAAATTCTGGAGTACAGAGTTAATTAACATTAATCACTTTCTTTTTTCCCCGAAATAAATAACAACCAACTGCTTGAAATGTACGTGAGCCTATGAGATATTAACTCTCTACACTTTGGCCCCTATGCAGACTCCGTTCGTGTTCGGATTAACGGAAGCCGGGATGATCGAATACCTGTTCCACGTTTCCGGTGCTCACATCAATCCCGCAGTATCGTTCGGATTCCTCGTCTCAATGGCTATAACACCGCTGAGGACGCTGATGTACATCATCTCTCAGTGCCTGGGAGCCACGGCCGCAGGTGCCATACTTTATGGGTAAGGCAGCGGGTTTTTTTTTTTCTATCGTTTAGTTCTTTTCACAACGGCACGCAGTTTGAAAGATGTCCCTTATCCAGTAATTCATTTCTGCTTGATACCAGACGCAATACGTCTAGATTTACTGAAGTTTTGGTCTCGTATACTGCATATTTTGAATGTATATTGTAGAGTGTTATTTTCATGCAATATTGTTTTTAAGAGGAAAAGCTTTTTTGTATCCATCTTGAAAGCTTTCTTAAATTAATTCCAGTTACGTTTTCTTAGATAATAAAGTTTGTTTTGTATCCACTAATCTTCATCTCAAACAAATGAATTAAATCAGTATCCGAATCAAGTACCGTGCTAGTTTGTAAATTATAAGCGGAATTAGATAGAAAACTGAAAATATAGGATTAAATCTGAGTGTTGACTTTGAAAAGAGTGACAATTTCGTCTGGTGGTGGAGATACGGAATTCCATAAGAGAGGACGTTATTTGGCTGTATTCAGAGCGGGTACCTTGGCAATCTCATCTTATCTATGATAAACACACCGTTGAATACCTTGGTTTAACCCAAGTGAACATGGTCAAGTGCATGATATAACGTGAACAAATTGGGTCTTGCCACCTTTTGAAAAGGGGGTGTTTTCAATAATACCAGGCACCTATTTCACGGCTTGTTTTGGGTAGATATATTGGTTTGAACTCTCCACACAAGGGTGTATCCAAGGCCGAATCGCGGGGACAAAACATAAACATTAAAGGGTGCATGAAACGCTTTGGTTTTATTTCTCAATGTGCGGATTATCATGCGTAATAACATATAGCACTACAAACAAATTTTTCAACTTTCACTTTAGTGTTGGGGATGGGGTAAAAATGGCTTCAAAGTACAGTTTTATTGAGGCCCCAGCGGTCAGACCGAAAATTAAGTAGCTTGCAGAGGTTACATCAACAATAATCCCTGTTTAAAAAAGAACTCTGTGCGGGACAGGCCGAGCGGGGTTTGGCCGAATGGAGACCGCGGATGTAGGGAACGTACCGAATTGCTGGTGTAGGGCACGCGGAGGGGGCTCTGAGCTGGGCCAAAGAAGCCTTGCAGTATCTGTGTACATGTCACCTTGCCCGCGCTGTAGTGAGACGGTTCACCGGCTTGGGGGCACTTCTGGGGTGTTCCCCGAGTTCCGAGCACGATGATGTAATTTCTGAAAAAAAAATTCGATCGTTGACGGAAAATATGCATAATATATAGGAGTAATTAACAGGTACAAAAATACCCCCAAAACGAAATTTTTTTAACAAAAATTCCGGAGCATAATTTTCTTCATTTGGCATAGAAACATAATCTTTGTTTTATAGTTCCTTTTCATCTATCCCTTAAACAATCATGGCCATGGTGTTGTTGTTTTGTCAGTGATTGTATACTTCCGGGTAAAGGTAAACCCGTACATTGTAATTAAATCTACGGGGGGAAGGGGGGTGGGTATAAGGTTTAAAGGCCCCGCTCTTAAGCTAATGTACCGCCCAATCCTGACTTACCTTAACTTCCTGGACATCTTAAAACACTTGAGGAATGTACACAAAGTGCTGTGAACTGACCTCTTAACGTCTTAACGCCTTAACGTGATAAACAGGAGGTAATCAATCAGTAAGTGACTGAGATTATTATACACCTTTAATTTATTTATTTGATTTAATTATTTCATTGGTGTTTGACTCAAGAACATTTCACTTATACGACGGCGGCCAGAATTATGGTGGGAGGAAACCGGGCAGAACCCGGGAGAAATCCACGACCATCCGCAGGCTGCTGACAGACCTTCCCACTTACCGCCCACCTTTAATTCAAATTAAAAGACTCTATAAAACGAGCGAGGAGATCCTTATGAAGCTTAAGGTACATCCTGTTCTAATAAATCCAACTAATTATAAAATTTTAGTCTGTGGAACACGGACGTAAATCTTGGGTCAAAAATCCAACTGAAGTGTACTGAATCAAAAGTATACCCGCCGTATTCCCAGGATAAATTATAAAAAAACAGCTATGTAAATTTCCTTTGTTTTCGTGTATTGCTTTGTGATGATATTGATGTTATATTACATTGTCACGCAAAAGACTAACCGGCAAATATGCAACATTTGCAGGTGACACACGGAAATTAATTTTACAATACCTAACTATATAGGTCTATACCAAGAAATCCACCGGATTATTTTGGCCCTATCACAAGGCCGATTGCATAAAGCAATATTCGTCTAGGGTCAAATTATTAAATTTCAAATTTAACCCAGTTTCAACCCTTATATGGCCCATAATCAAGCTTACCCAGTTTCAACCCTTATATGGCCCATAATCAAGCTTACCCAGTTTCAACCCTTATATGGCCCATAATCAAGCTTACCCAGTTTCAACCCTTATATGGCCCATAATCAAGCTTACCCAGTTTCAACCCTTATATGGTCCATAATCAAGCTTACCCAGTTTCAACCCTTATATGGCCCATAATCAAGCCGTAAAATCAGAATTTATACTTTTAATTAGTCCATGTATGGAAGCCGGATGAGAACATCAAAACCCGCGACACAAGGACGGCGCAAATCCCTCGCGAACAGGACCGTTCTAGTACCGCGGGTCTCTATCCACGAGGCACAGGACGAGATATCTCCATCCGGCTTTCATATCTGTGTCCATTAAGTGTGATGACAACACAACATTTTGGGTAATTCTAGACCGGTGAGGTCTATTAAATTGCAAGTAACATTACTGCGTTTTTACCTACTTTGCTTACGCCATGGTGCTAGGGAGCGTGTAATCTACTAGTAATTAAGCATTAATTTGCATGAACAGTTAAAATAAATCACTAAATGAGGTAAATTGACAAGAGGCCGTATTTCACCGGTTACGCGTGACTATTTGCTAATAAGTTCCAAAAAAATGACCAAACATGTTGTGTTAAACTGCCACCAGCGGCACTAAAGCCATTAACTTTCCGGTAGGCTGACCCCGTTGTCGTACAGAGGTCATCTGGGTGCCCACTTGGTCAATCCAAACCTCCACACCGTACAGGCATTGGTCATCGAGCTCATCCTCACCTTTATTCTCATGTCTGTGATCCTCGGAGCAGAGGATTTCAACAAAGTCTCCTTCAGCACCTTCTCCCTTGTGATCGGACTCACCGTGACGGCGTGTCTGCTCACTGCGGTAAGTCATAGAGTAATACACCAATAAAGTCTCCTTCAGCACCTTTTCTGTGGTGATCAGACTCAGCGTGACGGCGTGTCTGCTCACCGTGGTAAATCATACGGTAATACACCAACAAAGTCTCCTTCCGCTCCTTTTATCTGGTGATAGACCTGTTTCACATACAGACAAAAGCACAGATAAAGTATACATCAAACTTATTCTAGCAAACAGCAAAAATAAAACCAATGATACATGAAAAACATTTTATTTATTGTTGTGCAGATTGATTTCCCAATATTGTGGGAAGCCGTTATGGCTACCCGAGTTGTCTAGATTATATCAGCCTTTGACTAGACGTATGTCCTAGTCCAGCTAATGCTGTGTTGTATGTCTGTCGTTCTGTATTTTTCAGCCATATGATGACGTCATCAGGGGTCTGTACATATGCCGCCACTTAAGTATTATGCCGAAGACACCGGGCATGACACCCCACCCAGTCACATTATACAGTCAGACACCTGGCCGATCAGTCTTATTTCCTTGCTCTAATTTCTTAGACCTGATCGCCAAGCGAGGCTGGATAGATTACGTTAGTGATTTGTATTACATTCTCCGTATGTTTACCGATGGTTTCTGCTTGTAGAAGAATTCCTCTGGCGGAGGGATGAATCCCGCACGTGCTCTGGGTCCCGCCATTTTCTCGGGACACTGGGACCGACACTGGGTAAGCTGGCATGTCTGTCACAACCAGTACTCTCACTCTTGAAGTTTTCCTGGAACAATTTCTGAACACGGCGTTAACCACCAGTCAGCCAGTCAGTCAGTCAGTGAGTCAGTCAGTGAGTCAGTCAGTGAGTCAGTCAGTGAGTCAGCCAGTCAGTCAGTCAGTCAGTCAGTCAGTCAGTCAGTCAGCCAGTCAGTCAGTGAGTTAGTCAGTCAGTTAGCCTATCAGTCAGTCAGTCAGTCAGTAAGACAGCCAGTCAGTCAATCAGTCAGTCAGTCAGCCAGTCAGTCAGACAGTCAGTCAGTCAGCCAGTCAGCCAGTCAGTCAGTAAGACAGCCGGTCAGTCAGTCAGTCAGTAAGACAGCCAGTCAGTCAGTCAGTCAGTCAGTAAGACAGCTAGTCAGTTAGTCTGCCAATCAGTCAATCAGTCAGGCAGTCAGTCAGTCAGTAAGACAGTCAGTCAGTCAGCCAGTCAGTCAGTAAGTCAGCAAGTCAGTCAGTCAGTCAGTCAGTAAGACAGTCAGTCAGTCAGTCAGTAAGACAGTCAGTCAGTCAGTCAGTAAGACAGTCAGTCAGTCAGTCAGTCAGTCAGTCAATCAATCAATCAATCAATCAATCCGATTACATATTTCTTATACCTTGGGTAAATATAAAATTTGTTAGATCCTGATAGTTATATGACGATTTCCCTGTAAGTTATAAGTTATTATACAATAACTAGTGTGTCCCAAGCACCAAACGCCCTCATTCTCAAAAGGGAAATATGCTTAAGCACGACGTAAAACACCAGCCAAAAAAATAATAAATAAATAAATAAATAAATAAATAGGAAGGTTATCATGAATTCACCGGGCATGACAATTCATCCCCACTGATTGCATAATAACACGAGACAGACCATAACTCAGCAAATCTCCTTATGCCTATCGCAATGTGAAGCAATGCCAAAGTCGTTCACGTAATAACCTTTCAGGGAGGTACTTTACACTAGTTAATCTTCGTTGATCTGATGCTGTTGTTGTTGATGATGTTCTCAGATATTCTGGGCAGGTCCTTTCACCGGTGCGGCGTTGGCGGTGGTTGTGTACAAATATATGTTGGATCCATATAGACACGCTAAGACCATAGACCAGGTGGAGCAGGACATTGGTAAGGTTGCTATGGACCAACGAGGCCAATTTGCCCTCTATGAAGGGAGGTAAATCTTGTAACCCACGGAACAACAATGCAATATGCCTATTTGAATGACAATACCGGCTATTGTTTTTCAGGATCAGTTGTACTTAGAAGACAGAGGGCACTGTTGTTCTATGAGGTACAAACATTGTTTCCCTTTGTAGAGGACTGGTGAGCGTATTTATCAGAAAAGTATTTTAAATGACAATAATGCGGATTGTTTTGATTTCGCATCTAGGGACTCCGTCCGTCTTGGAGCGGATATTCATGTAGTTCAGCCGTTAATATGTGTAAAACCCAACAGCAACACATAATGACTCATTGATTTATTTGATTGTTGCTTAACATCAAACTCAAACACTTATCACGTATTCGATGGCGGTCGGTTATATGGGTGGACAAACACGGAGAGCCCGAGGGTAAACCACCGAACCTTGGCCGAACCGAAGACAAGTTATCTTCAACCAACGTTATATTGCAATGAAAGTCTTCAAGAGAAGCTTTCTATAGATCAGAATAAATTGGCAAAACTGGATCGGAATTAACCAACATCATGGTCGCTCTGCTTTAAATTTTTGAAGCATATTCAGCTTTTAAACTGTTCGTTAGACGCTATGTAACAGGACACTGGGAACAAAATACTCTTTGGCAGAATGAGGATATGTTATATACTCAAGGAGGAGACACACCAACACACTGGGGAAAAAACGAGGAAGTAAAATGGTCAACCAGGATGGCAAGAGCTATTACAACAACTCTGCATGAGACACGCAACCAAATCAGAAAAGGGTTAATTTGTGACACCAATTAACTGTATCCCTTATTGCCCTTCTCTCTTTGTCTCTTTGTTATCATCGGCGTATTCAAATAAGTCATCGATTTTTTGGGGGTGGGGGGGTGGGGTGGGGGGCTAAAAATAAATACACACACTCAAACAAAAGTGAAACTGGTAACGAATTTCTGTAATTGTCACTAGAAATTTAGCAATCACCTGCTTCTCAACCAAACTTTCTTTTACTCTGTTAAGGATATATAGGCAAATACATTTTCTTTTCATAGTATGTCCCAAAATGAATTCTTGGTTTTTAACAGGTATAAAATTTCAAAGATAAGTTAAATAGAACTATTTGACGCAGTTTCTTTTTGCCTTTCAGTGGCACAACGCCCCCAGCTGGCTATTCCACCAGACTTTGACGTGATTGTCTCCCCTGCTCTCGCGATAAGTCTCGAGGAGCGGGTGCGCAGTCGGCGCTGTTCAACCCACAACGGAAGGACAACGCCGCGGGTGTTACTGTCGTCCAGTGTCGGACGTCGGAATAATTTTGACTTCAGTCACGTGACTGACGCCTTACAGTCGTCTGTCTGATAAATTTTAGGATGTGATGGCCTCTCAAAATACAGTCCGCACGTAGGTCTACAGATCAGACAAAACTAAGAGATAATGACACTTATTGCTTTTAAGTATCTTTTTTAGATCTTTGAGGCATTTATCTATTTCTGGAAGAATTGGAATTGAAAATACAATTTCTCATTCAGTGATTGACAGCAAAACAAGATTTCAATTTTTTATAACCAATATAAATCGAATTCTGAGATCATGAAGCCAGCTCATCAGAACCACAGCACCCAACCACTGTACGGTTTAATTAAGGTTCCAGAGAATGTAATAAACGTTACCTGCCCGCATACAAATTTCGGTCTGTAACAGATCTCTTGGATTGCCATGGAGACTTTAGGGTATAGATTTCGAACCACACAACGAACAAATACGCTGTGGTGATGGCATTTTTTATATTTTTATTTTCTTCTCAGTATTTTATTTCTGAAATATTTCGTCACACTTTCTCCGTGGAATGGCGGAATTGTCATAGGAATTAAATGTTATCCGAATTCCAATAAAGGCATCTGTATTCGTCACTTTCGATCTTTAATTAAATACAGGATTCTGTATATCTTCGCAAATCTGCAGAGGAATGCAAAGACTATTGAGTGGTATCCCCTTTTTTCTTTGTTTAACAAACAAGGTGTAGCAACGTTTTCAGTACTGTTTCTGTCATTTCACGGCGGTGTCTACTATCTTGTTTTTGTATTGTCTCTGGAGACACCAGACCTGACACCAGACCAGTCAGAGTATACTGACAATAAGCATGACATCCTGCCAGTCATAATATACTGACACCAGATATGATACCCGACCAGTATACTCACACAAGATAGGACACCTGATCGAGTGAAAGTATACTGACGCCAGGCATGACACCCGACCTCGTCAGAGCATACTGACACCAGACATAGCACCATGCCGGATGCCTACTCAGAGAAAACTTACACCATACCAGACACCTACTCAGAGTATAATGACACCATGCAGGGCATCATGTCAGTCTGAGTATACTGACACCAGATATGACACCCGGCCTATTCAGATTAAAATTACTCCATACCAGATACCTACACAGAGTATACTGACACCAGACAGGACACCCGGTCAGTCTGAGTATATTGATACCACATATGGCACCCGACCTAGTCAGAGTATACTGACACCAGACATGACACCCGACCTCGTCAGAGCATACTGACACCAGACATAGCACCATGCCGGATGCCTACTCAGAGAAAACTTACACCATACCAGACACCTACTCAGAGTATACTGACACCACGCAGGACATCATGTCAGTCTGAGTATACTGACACCAGATATGACATCCGGCCTATTCAGAGTAAATATACACCATACCAGATACCTACACCGAGTATACTGACACCAGACAGGACACCCGGTCAGTCTGAGTATATTGATACCACATATGGCACCCGACCTAGTCAGAGTATAAACTTAAACCAAACAGGACACCAACTCAAAGTATACTGACACCAAACAGGATACCCGGTCAGTCAGTGTATACTGACACAAGACAGGACATCTAGTCAGGGTATGATGACACCATATATGCCACCTAATCAGAGTATGCCGACACCAGACAGGACACCTGACCCGGTTGAACAAAATGATTGCAGACTAAGTATCTTGTAACTACCTAGGAAAAGCATGTTAAAACCAAATATTTTTATGGAGGTAACGATCATCTGCGATCCGTTTGTAAACGAGGCCCGTGGATATTTTATCCAGTCAAAGTATACACCACTAAGTCGAGGATGCAAAAGAAAGTAAGTTAAAATGTCTTTACACTGGACTGATAATGATCAAAATCAGTGTAAAGAGACATGTCTTTCCGACGTCTAGCTGTTACCCCTCCTCGCGGCATCCCGTGGCTCTCGCGAGATTTTCCTGGAAGTCATCTTACTGACGTTCTGATGGAGCATGGAGTGTTGCAATTTCCACTGTCCCTCTATTATAGATGGCCAAACAACACCATCTAGCAAGAAGCTGCGATGACAATGAGCTTTGCATAAGTCGAATAGAGTTGGGTCTTAGGCCACCGTGTATACTGAGCTATAATTTCAGAGATCACGGGAACGAGGAAAATTCCATGGCTCCTATTGGCATGGCGCTGAATTCTGCGCATGCGCTTTTCCTTAACCGGGGAGAGTAGCTCCAATAAATCAAGCATTTCAGGAAGCCCACAACATAAAATCTATTAACCTGCACAGTTATGAATTAAAAGACTAAGACAATCATATTTACTAAGGACGATGCAGGCTTCATGCGTTGTCTACCGGTCTCAACTCCGCCGAGTGTGTGCAGCTATTTTGTACATTTATAGAAATACTGGGCTAAGTGTCGGCGTGATCTTTAATGCATTCCGTGCCGGAAATCAGGTAAAAACAGAAAACAGCACTACGGCCATAGAGTCGGTAAAACAATTCGTGGGCTAATTAGCCACTGATTAGATCTGCTCACATCAAAGCAGCGCGTGCTGGGATACTCCATTAGCCGGGTCACAAGCACAGGTTACTGCCGTGAGGACGAAAAAGCACGTGGCACGTGATAAAGCAATTAGACTGGTAGTTAAGTGACTTCCGGTTGGTTTGAGGGCTGTGAGAGCTGGTCACAATGGGGCGTACCCGAGCAAGCCTCTCGATATTGTGTTTTTTTTTTAGTTTTTTTTTTGTTGTGACACGTCTCGTACTTTGCCTCACAGGTGATTATGCAGTGATGATTACATGTTTATGAGTTGTACATCGAATGTAGATTACACTCACGTAAGTCACGAGAATCCAAAATGTCTTTCATATCTTCCATCAATCATCGTACTGACATCCCTGACTGACAACCTAACCACACCCCTACCCACCCTAACTCCACAGCCTTCGTAATTGTAAGCCTGTATATACATGTAAGTTTACTTAATTACTAATCAATCAATCGGGAGCGGGCCGTAGTTTGATGATTATGGATGCTTTCCTTTTAATAGTTAGAACATACGAGATGCGGGTTCAAACCCGGGCTTGGACAGGGAATCTTTAGATTCCCACGGTGTGACATTAAGCAGTCGACGACGCTCGTGTGGCCATTTGCGCAATCCAATGTTCGTTGAATACCACTTGTCTTGTGGATATGTTAATTTACATCACATGTTGTACAGTTTGTCAGGAACTTGCGGTGGTCGCTGGTTTACGACCATCACTCCAGTTTCCTCCACACGTAAAAGCGACAAAATGAAAAATTCTTGAGTAAGGCGTTAAGCAACCATCAATTAAAAAAACAAATAAATAAATAAGCGAAAACGAATAAATAAGCATACTTTATGACTCATGCTCCTCCCATGCATTTCAGAACAAGTCCAAAGAAGGCTAAAAAATAAAGCGCAGGCATTGGCCTTCTGTAGCATGACATCTGTTTACCCACCTGTATCCACGCAGACGCACTGCAGTGTTTGTTTACCCTCCTCTGAATAACATCCACAGGGATATCATTTATCTGCTCTCGAGGACAAAGATCAATGTAATTACTGAACCGGATTAACCATTAAACCCTGCCGATCTGTCCAGAGGCTTTCGTGAGAGGCTTTTGTTCTTAGGTCTGAAGTTGACGGAATCCTGACACGCGACATTGCCCGACGTAAACCGTTTATACCATTTATACCGTATGCTGGGGATCCCACGAGCAGTTTACAACCCCAACCTTCCAGTTCTAGGACCATGAAACGAGGTCGGTATCAGAATACGTGTATCAGTTTCTCCCGGAAATTTGTATCTAATTGCTTTCAATTTGCAGACGACAGGACAACTTCCGGTCTTTTGGGCAGAAAGTTTCATGATAGGTCCTGAATGGAATTCATGTGCCGCTGACAGTGGATTATGGTGTTTTGTGTTTTATAGTGATTATTTTGTTGATGAAAAAAGATCTCGAGGAAAATTTCGGCATTTTGTGATAAGTTCATCCTCAATGGAAGCAAAATGGCTAACCCAAAGGATAGAAAGTATTGTCGGTATGCAGGAGAGTCATATATCACATCAGCAGTCGTCAGAGGGGTCATAAATTCCAGCTAAATATGTAGTAAATATGAGTTCTTTGGTTTAACCCTTCTTTCAAAAAAAAAGAATCTTTCAAACAGCTATAGTTGCAAGTTTACCAGTATCATCAAGAGAGAGTTAAAACGTACATTTACCTGCCTTTTTTTCGGGCACGCTTTCGAGAGGGTTTTAAACTATTTATCTGACACGTTGTGACAAGCAATGAGTCAGTCATATTCCCTGGACACTGTTACGTTTGACGGGGACTCCACAGGGTCCGTTACGTCATCAGAGGACAGTGACGTCACTGAAAATCCCAATGACTCATTTCGTCGAGAGAAGCGTTACAGCAATAATGGTGATATCCTGAAGAGATTTTACGAGGAACGTGATCAAGGTATTGACGTAAAGGCAGCAAATCCGTGTATTTACAACGATGGTAACTTAGACATTGCTGGCACCAAAGAAAGTGCTGTAAGAAAATCTGCACTCCACAACGACAACGTGTCTTCAAACAAAAACAACCAAGTCAACGAGACCAAGACCATCGAATTTAGTGACAGATATAAAGGCAATGAACAAACTAACGAGGCTTTCGTCGACGATGACGACAACGTAAGAGAAAAAATCTGTGACGAAAAGACCATCGAATGTATTGACAAAGACAAATACAAGGATCAAACTAACGAGGCATTCGTCGGCGATGACGACGACATAAATCTGATTCAGCAACGGAAATCTTCCGTTGATGAACAACTGACGTTGACACCAAAAAGCTGTCTAACCCCGCCTCGTGTTCGGTGGGAAAGGTCAAAAGTTAACCTCGGGAAAAAGGTTCACTGGAAGCGAACGACCAAAGTAACGATGAAATGGCGACGGGCATTCGCGATGGTACGAGCCGAACTTAGAACAGGCAATCATTACAACGTGCGACGGAAGAAACGCTCTAAGGTAACCTTCGACTTCGGCAGGGTGAGTAAACACTTCACTGATACACTCTGTGGTCGTTCCGTGAGTTTGTTTAAGCTTTGGTTCCATAAACACGCTAACAATTATTGTCACAGATCAGGGCCCTCTGGTTTCACCACACCACATTTCACAAAACCTCGTATTGCAAATTTCCGTAACTTATCTCGCACTGATATCGACTTATGACACTATAACCAAGACAACGTCTTGTGCGAGCAAAGGTCCGAGAAATTGGACTTACGAAGTTTTTGTGACGGTGGCCCCTGTATGAAGGTGTACGAATGCCTGTTTTGAGGCATATCTATATAGATTTGTGTCATCAGCTAGCACGACGGTCCCATTTTCTTGTATTTATTTATTTATTTATTTATTTATTTATTGTTAAACACTATACTCACTTTCCACTTAGATGGTCGTATTTTTTTATGGGTGGAGCGAGCTGGGGTAAACCATTCTCCCGGCCATTAGGCAAAGGGGATCACCGCAAGGGAGTTAATCCCTTGTGGTGCCGATTCAGTGAATGAAAGGTCACAGAGCAACAGTTATAGTATTTTTCTGTAGAATGTAGAATGCAGTTCTTTGTAAAGCGCTCATGTTCGCCGAAGAATATGGCTTTCATATATTCTAATCCACTCCCCCCCCCCACCCCCCACCGTCTATAAAGTGGTTGCTTGCTAACTACTATTGTGTGTTACCATATACCATCGTGGTTGCGTATTCCGATTCAGGTCTCCCTGTATAGCCCGTTTGACACCCATATCACTCTCCTTTTCTGCAATGCGGCTTCACCAAGCACCTGTGAAGTTTGCTCATTCATTTGTGTGGGTTTACTAGGTAATTTTAGTAGTTGCGGTATTTTGAATAAAGAGGTGAGTTTCGAGTTCGAGCTCTTTTATAAATGAAGGTGAAAAAAGTCCTATTGTACCATGTGAGCAGCTGACAGGGTGATAGTTGGCAAATGGTCACACGCAACCGGTGATATGCGACCTTCTGTCAATTTCATCACCTAATTGTCCATGTAAATCCTTAAAAAGTTGCAAATTACAAGCCCCCTAGCACCATGAATAAGTAGAATTAGGCACCGGTACAACAAATGCAGTAATATTAATCGCAGCTCATTAGAGCTGATCTAGAATTGCTAAAAATACTGTACTACAACCGCATATAATATATAAATACACTAAAACGATGCAATGGGACCAGGCCACGGGATTGCTTAGTCCACCAGCAGAATCCAGGTCTATTCAGGAATACAATATAAAAGACAACAACCTAGAGTGTAAAAAGGCCACATTTGCTGATGAAAGAGTTCGAATCGAAAACTCCTCTGTTGTACAGTAAAGATATGTCACTGGCTACGATAGTGTGTTATTTCACTATTAAAATGTGTCCCAAGACGATATAATGTTACTGCCAATTAACAAATTAACCTGCCATTTCATGACTCTGTCGCTCAGAACAGCCTTACATTCGATTAAAAAAGTCAATGAAAATTCACTTAAAGGGAAGAGTATATGACCCGGAAGCACACCGACACATGCCGATGCTTAAATTGCCATGCATTTTCGTTCCCTGCCAGGAACCAATGTATAATCTATAGTTTTATTGATTAGAGCAGTTGGTATAAATATCTGCCTGTCAAATCGGTCAGTTGATATATCGATTACCTGCAGTGCTGGACTGTTATCGAGGTAAGATAATCAATGTGTTGATTTACGGACTTTGATGGACGGCTGAGACGGACTATATCTATAGGGGAATCGATTGGACTGGTATATAGGAGACGAGATAGTAATGGGGAATGATTTGCCAGAAATTGACAGAGTAGAGAATGACAGGCGAGTCATTGATTGGTCAACCAATGGGTGGTTAGTAAATTAGTAGCCTGTCAATGATTGGTCAGTCATTGATTGGTAGATCAATGGGTGGTTTTACTGGTCAGTAAATACTTTATCAGTAAACGATTGGTCAGTTAATGATTGGTCAACTAATAGAAAGGTCGGTCAATGATTCATTGTCAGCACTGTCAACATTACCGCACAAACTATTTTGTTAGCAACGCTTTTCAGTGTGACTCTGAGTTATCACACCAGGCGGCACATTTGTACTATTTTTTCATGCGGATGTTAACTAACATCGTTTACCGCTGTACTGTACATGTTTTGCACTATTTATTTATTACTTTAATTGGAGTTTTACGCCGTACTCAAGAATGTTTCACTTAGACCACGACGGCCAGCATTATGGTGGGAGGAAACAGGACAGAATCCCGGGGAAACCCACGACCATCCGCAGGTTGCTGGAAGAATGCTCACAAAAGATAACCATCAGTAAAAAAGAGTGGCCAGTGCAAATGAGTGGTCAGTACAAATGAGTGGTCAGTACAGTAGCAGATTGCCTTCATATAATCTATGCAGATATATCCAATTCAAGCGGTCCATAAATTGTCCGAACTATTGGTATGTTTGAATCAACTTCATGTATGTCTTCAACCATCATGTATGCACCATTCGTCATTCATCATGGTGATCATTTTTTCGTTCATCGTGATGATCATCTTTTTCATTCATCATGATGATCATTCATCCTTATATTGATTTGGGGATTAATTCATTCCCCCATTAATTCACTCACTCACTCATTCCATCCATTCATTCATTCACTCACCCCCTCACTCACCCCCTCACTCACCCCCTCACTCATCCCCTCACTCATCCCCTCACTCAATCAATCAATCAGTCAATCAATCAATCAATCAATCAAGCAACGAGTCAGTCAATCAATCAACCAATCATTTACTCACTCACTCACCTAGCCAATCAATCAATCACTTCATTCATTCAGTCATTAATTCCGCCAACCACCGATATCAAACCCACCCACTCACTCACCAACTAACTCACTCACTCATTCATTTATTCATCTTCATGACTATTATTCAATCATTCTTTATTATGATAGTAAGTCATAATCATTTATTCATTCATTCGATTATTACAACGTCAGTCTATCAATACAATAAATGAATATATACAGACAGTACCTTTAAGACTTTCCTTTCTAGAACATAAACTTTCAGCTGTATGTAATAGCTTTCGTTACACGTGTCAGTTGTATAGTACGTCGTTTGGTATTATCCAAATATGTGGTATAATTATGTAGCACATCGTTTGGTATTATCCTACACGTGATATAAATATGTTGTACGTCATTTGGTATCATGCCTATATATGGTATACGTGTGTAGTGCGTCGTTTGGTATCATTCTTATATATGGTATAGGTATGTAGTACGTCGTTTGGTATTATCCTTTTATATGATAGAGGCATGTAGTACGTCGTTTGGTATTATCCTTACACGTGATATGAATATGTAGTACCTCTTTTGGTATTATGCCTATATATGGTATACGTGTGCAGTACGTCGTTTGGTATCATGCCTATATATGGCATACGTGTGCAGTACGTCGTTTGGTATTTTCCTTATATATGGTATTGGTATTATCCTTATATATGGTGGTATAGGTATGTAGTACGCTGTTTGGTATTATCCTCATGTATCGTTCAGGTATATAGTACGTCGTTTGGTATTATCCTTATATATAGTTTAGGTATATCGTTTGGTATTATCCTTATATGTGGTATAATTATGAAGCACGTCGTTTGGTATTATCCTTACACGTGATATAAATATGTAGTACGTCATTTGTTATCATGCTTGTATATGGTATACGTGTGTAGTACATCGTTTGGTATTATCCGTATGTATGGTATGGGTATTATCCTTATATATGGTAAAGGTATGCGGTACGCCGTTTTCTATCATTCCTGTATATTGTATAAGTATGTAGTACGTCGTTTGGTATTATCTGTATATGTGGTATTAGCATGTAGCACGTGGTTCGGTGTTATCCTTACATATGGTGTAGGTATGTAGTACGTCGTTTGGTATTATCTTTATATGTAGCATAGGTATGTAGTACGTCGTTTGGTATTATATTTATATGTGGTATAGGTATGAAGGACGTCGTTTGGTATTATCCTTACATATGGTATAGGCATGTAGTACACGGTTTGTTATCCTCTTTAATAAATACGTATGTGATACGTCGTTTGGTATTGTCCTTTGTGTATTTGTTTGCAGAGAGTGGCTTGCTATTAGCCTTTGTGATATTCGTATGTGGTACGGTGTTTGGTATTATCCTTATATGTGGTATAGATATGAAGTACGCCGTTTAGTATTATTTGTGATATTCGCATGTGGTACGTTGTTTGGGGTCCAGACATTATGAAATATGTATGTAGTGCGTGTTATGATCGAGACTACGTATGTAGTACACGTCGTTTACAAGTAAACGACTGAGCACATGTACGAATAAATGGACAACTAAGCCAATAAATCAATCAAACATCAATAAGTCAGCCTGACATGTCACTTAGCGTGGATACTCGTCTGTTTTTATTCTTTTTATCCCCACTTGACTGTGAACTTTTCCACTAAAAGTGTCAAGATGTTAATTTCATTCTTATGCCAAATAATTTTGCGAAATAATTCAAGGCGAATAAGCCTTCGAATAAGAGGGAGAGAGAGAAAGTGACACGTTAATGGGGAGTGACACTGCTCATTTCCCGCTAGCACGCCTCAATTGATTCCACACCTTTCAAAAGCGGCCATCATCAAAGGACACTCACCTGGCGCAGGTAAATTGACCTATGGCAGGTCAATCTTCAAAGATGCCGCCAAGAAAACCTTAGCATCCCGAGAGTGCCTCTTAGCTGACTGGCTACACGGTCGATCAATACGAGAAAAAACCTCAAGCCATAGGTTAAAGATAAGGAATTCCTTCACAATGCTCATGTCCGTTAGCTTTTAAGGCCAGCCGGCGTTGGATTGTTGAACTTCATCAGGTGTTAATGGAGGTTATCAAGAGATAAGGGTACTTAGCAATCAATAACCGTCGCAAACCAGCTAAATGTACCTGCTGATTATTGATGATTTCCGGGTATAGCGGTTCTCTGGCGTAATCGCCACCAGATACTTTCCCTTGTGGTCAATTCTTATTCATATATTGATGTGTATTCTCGGACACCATTTTAATATGTACTAGTCATTTCTTCCATTCCCCCAGACATATGACTGAAATATTGTTAAGTACTTTGTAAAAACTCCAGCATACAAATATAAACATCCTTTCAACCAGTCGCCACGATATAGCTCAAATACTACCAATGTACTGTTCAACCATCATCATTCATTTATTCTCTTCTGCAGACATTACGCCATAATTTTGTTAATTCTCGAGTCCAAGCAACATATTAGCCCTTCTAAAAAATTTTCTTAATTTGATTAACATTTGTTTGGCGTGAGTGTGTGCGCGTGTGTGTGCGTGTGTGTGTGCGTATGTGTGTGTGTTTCTTGTCTCCATTAAACGCCCAGAGATTAACTTAGTAAAATGTTGGGTCATCACAGCAAAGAATACACCAATGAAATTAAATCTCCGGCCGCGATCTATGAAAAGAAACCATGAACTGAGGAGACTGAGTTAAATCGCCACGTTGGATACATGAACAGTTGCAACGAAAGCGCAAATGAGATACATGTTTTGATTATCGACAACTTATATCGGGTGGGCATAAAAAATGGGCCGTACTTTGATGCTGTATTGCTCCATTACCCTTTGTTCAAACCCTTTCAAACTTTGAACATTCAAATGGCATGATTTTGTTAATATACTGACCAATTTTCAAGGTCATAGCCTGAGCAGTCTGTACGCAGGGTTAAAATGAAAACATATGATATACGAAATGTTTTTTACGTCTAGACTCATGCAGTCATAGACCTGAACTAACACAGCACGAAGCTTTGAACAGATGACTGCAGTATAGTATGAAGTTTTGAACAGATGACTACAGCATAGTATGAAGTTTTGAACAGATGGCTGTATCATAGTATGACGCTTTGAACAGGTGGCTGTATCATAGTATGACGCTTTGAACAGATGACTAGCATAACAAGAAGCTTTGAACAGATGGCTAGCATAGCATGAAGTTTTGAACAGATGACTGTAGCATAGTATGAAGTTTTGAACAGATGGCTGTAGCATGAAGCTTTGAACAGATGACTGTAGCATAGTATGACGCTTTGAACAGATGGCTGTAGCATAGTATGACGCTTTGAACAGATGACTGTAGCATAGTATGAAGCTTTGAACAGATGACTGTAGCATAGTATGACGCTTTGAACAGAACAGATGACTGTAGCATAGTATGACGCTTTGAACAGATGACTGTAGCATAGTATGAAGCTTTGAACAGATGACTGTAGCATAGTATGAAGCATTGAACAGATGACTGTAGCATAGTTTGACGCTTTGAACAGATGACTGTAGCATAGTATGACGCTTTGAACAGATGACTGTAGCATAGTATGACGCTTTGAACAGATGGCTGTATCATAGTATGACGCTTTGAACAGATGACTGTAGCATAGTATGAAGCTTTGAACAGATGACTGTAGCATAGTATGACGCCTTGAACAGATGACTGTAGCATAGTATAACGCTTTGAACAGATGACTGTATCATAGTATGACGCTTTGAACAGATGGCTGTAGCATAGTATGACGCTTTGAACAGATGACTGTAGCATAGTATGACGCTTTGAACAGATGACTGTAGCATAGTATGAAGCTTTGAACAGATGACTGTTTCATAGTATGACACTTTGAACAGATGACTGTAGTATAGTATGAAGCTTTGAACAGATGACTGTAGCATAGTATGACGCTTTGAACAGATGACTGTAGCATAGTATGAAGCTTTGAACAGATGACTGTAGCATAGTATGAAGTTTTGAACAGATGGCTGTAGAATAGTATGACGCTTTGAACAGATGACTGTAGCATAGTATGACGCTTTGAACAGATGACTGTAGCATAGTATGACGCTTTGAACAGATGACTGTAGCATAGTATGACGCTTTGAACAGATGACTGTAGCATAGTATGACGCTTTGAACAGATGACTGTAGCATAGTATGACGCTTTGAACAGATGACTGTAGCATAGTAAGATGCTTTGAACAGATGACTAGCATAGTATGACGCTTTGAACAGATGGCTGTAGCACAGTATGAAGCTTTGAACAGATGGCTGTAGCATAGTATTATGCTTTGAACAGATGACTGTAGCATAGTATGACGCTTTGAACAGATGACTGTAGCATAGTATAAAGCTTTGAACAGATGGCTGTAGCATAGTATGAAGCTTTGAACAGATGACTGTAGCATAGTATGAAG